>NW_028301541.1:5785000-6030000 GCF_042242905.1 Orbicella faveolata
GAACCACAACGGCTAGTTTTTTTTGCTTTTCATTTCAAATGTTTTGCCCTGACCAGATTAAGTTTCATGATAATTTTTGACACTAAGTAACAAAGGAAAATGACTGTAGAGTATCTCAAGAATCACAGGTAAAATAAAAAAATCATTTTTAAGTCAACATTGTCCTTGTCGTTGCATCCTGGTTTCTTAAACTCGCTACTTCTAATAACTTCAAAACAGTTGACCTGCACCTCTTTAAAATCTCTATTTTGATTTGACATTCTCGTTATCCTGCTACTCTTTTGTTCAGTCTTAGGGCTTGGGACATTGTTTGTGTTATATTGCTTCATTTCGCCGATTATAAAGAGCCTTAACTTGTAAACGATGCCGGCTGCCCCCAGCAAAAGCACTCATGATCAGTACAACATACTGGCAGCATATTTAAATAAAGTATATGGGGTTAAGAAATTATTAATTAATATCTATGAATGTTGATTCCTGTAGTTCTTTCCTTTTGCTTTGCCTGTGTTGACAATTGCTCCCAACATGTGTCCCTTTCATACTAAAGTCAACTCTCACCTTGCCGACACCCCGCAATTACAGATGCTCGCTACGGACAAAATCCAGATCCCCAGTGAAAGCTATGGAGGTTTGAGTGGAAATGGCTCACGCTATTACGGATGCTTGCTATTACTGAATTATGGACATTTTTGTGGTACCAAAAAAAATTAACAACAATTTTATTGTTTTGCCTTGCAATAAAGCTTTTCAGATGTACTTCTCATATAACATAATTATGTAAAATTACAGTCTGCCGTTGATCATTATTTTGTCAAAATACACTTCAAAAGATTTCTGGAATGTTCATTTTTACATCAATTCTTTTTTGTCTGCACAATAGTCCTTGCTTCACAGACATTGTCTATGTCATTTATTGCATGTTAAGGGCACTTTTTATCTCACACCCTGCGATTAGTCAGACACTAAACCACGTCCCCGAGCATGTCCACTATAACGAGAGTTGAATTGACTGTACATGAATTTGACAAGGATCTATAGTGTACATTCAGGAAGGTAATTATTCCACTGATCATATAGGCTAAATGGGACAGTGACTGGTGTTTGCCACTTGGGTATTGCCATAAACACCTCCATTCTGTACCAAAATTTTGCTCAGCTGCACCAGATGAAAAAGCGACATGTACCTTCAAGGCACAATTACCACAAAATGAATACTTTAAGAAAGTGAAAACCATGTTTCTGTCGTGTTGTAGAAACACGAGTGAGAGTTTGGGAGACCAAGAACTGCTGTGGGAACACGAGCCATTACGCGAGTGTTTCAACAGCTTTTTCAAGTTCTCCCAAACTTTCACGAGTGTTTCTATTAAACAATTAGATTATGAGCTCGAGATTTCTATCGTTTGATAGGTGACGAGGGCACACCCCGAGTCAACTATCACGCATAGAAAGTGAGTTCAAAGTTTTGAACGACTACTAGATTTTTACTAAAACAATTAGATTATCCGCTCCAAATTTCTGCGCCCTTGACAACTATCATGCAATAGAAATCTCGAGCTCATAATCTAATTGCTTAATAGAAACATAATTTTAAACCAATCAGCGTTTGTATTTTCTTCAGGCTATTTTCTAAACTGCTGATGAGAGTTTGAATCTGAAGTTTATTAAATGAAAAAAATTTACCTCATCCTGTTCCACTGGAGTTTTGAGAGGTTCTTTAAACTTCAAAATCTTGCGATGCTCATTGACATATTCATCAGATAATGCAAGCTGCACATAGGATGCAAACCAGATACACATTTTTATTAAACAGTACAACTGTTGCAATACATTCAAATATACAGGCAGGGTTGTCAATAAGGGCTGCAACTCATAGCACCTGCTACAGCTGAGCATGCTTGATGGCCCCTTGCTGTTAAGGGTGAACTTGGCTGTAACTGATAAAATTCACCAATAAAGTAACAAATGTGTTACAGGTGTGAAGACCAAGGCTACAGTCAGGTGCATCAAAACTTAATGACAGCACCGGGCAAATTGACTGGCTGTGAAGAGAACTTTGCCACTTTGCTGGCAAAAGTGTGTGTTATCTCTGTTGTAGCCTGCGTAGCGGCTGTTTCCTTTCCTTTTCCAAAAAAAGCATGCGAAGGAGATGAAAACTGCGAGCGATTGCGAAAAAGGAGCAGGGGGAGGTGGTGAGGCAACGGAAGGAAACACCTGCAATCAGACCCAGACATTTTACCAAACGCCCCCAAACACACCACGCTCCTGCTGCGCTCCCTTGGGGTGCCAACTGTCACATGAGAACCAATGATTATTAACTTCCAGTAAATCACTTTTGACAGGCACCCAGTATGGGCTTGATAGAGCACACTAAAAGTAAATAGTGCGCGAATATATGCGTTTTCCTTTCCAAGGCAAAAAAAGCAAGCGGACGAAATGATATGGCTTCAGGTAATTGCTGTGTTTCTCATTGCCAGTTTAAAACGAAGTTTGGAAATTTTACAAAGAATCAGCCAGGATATATGTCCACAGAAAACTTGTTCAAGTCTTCCAACAGAAAAGATTGAAGAAGTGCTGTGCTAGACAACATCTTGGAAAGTGTTGGAATTCCTCTGGATTGAAGCGAGACCTACTCACATCATGTTTGCAATCCTTGTGGAAGGAAAATCTGCAATTTGGGCAACCTACATATACTTTGATACACAAAGAAACCAAGAAAACTGAAGAAAATCCATCAAGGGAAGCCGAAAAGGCACCAGTAAAGAGCAAACAAGCAGGTAAAAGATTACTTTGTGAGTGTATCCCAGATCAAAACAAAAAATCTCTGAGCGTGAAGTCTCAACGTGTTAAGTCCCCCGAGAAAATTATTTTGTCCTTCTGAACTAACAATTAAAAAAAACTAATCTGTTCCCTAGTTTTAAAAGAATGGAAAACGGCTTCCCAAGCTAGTTTTAAAACACGCAGAATTAAAAGAGTAATTGAGATTCTCCTTAGCCAAAGCCATTTCAGAAGAGTTTAAAAACTATTTTAAAACAGGAACTAGGAACTAGATTAGGACTGTATAAATCACCTGTGCAATATCAAGTCACTGACCTGATATGGCTACGGTGTGACTCATGCTCACTTGACCAAATTTGGGTACAGTAAACACCATCATTCCTTTTTTGGCACGCTCTGGTGGCGTATCAGTCTTGTTTGGTCTTGCCATGGATATTTTGGCTCAACTACGTCTCGGCAAAATGTGAACCATGGCAGGACCAAACTTGCCAAAGCATACTAAAACAGTACGATTAGGTGTAAATACCATAGAAAATACAGTGGCCAACAGAGTCAATGTGACATACATGCAGTGCATGAAGGGAAGACAGTCGAGCACAAAATGACCTTCCTGTATTCTAATTGGCTGTATTTACTATGCCATGGTATAAATGCAAATATACATGTGCACAGTCACAATATTATTAGCGGTTTCATTGATGTCTTCAGCAGGAAGGCAACTGGTTTTCACAGACAGGCAAAACGTTTTGAACTGAACTTCTTTATGAGAAAAACTGTCCACTAGATGCATGGTTTAACCAGGTGTGCCAGTGCCCATTTGCCCAGTGCCCTGCCCTTAATGAAATCCTGGCTATAATTATTGCAGCCTAACAAAGCTTACATCATGTACCTGTCGTATGGCTCTTGGAGTACTTCCTGTATCAGTTTCTGAGAAGCCACGATACATGCGGCCAGAAAAACAGCAGTCAAAGATTGTGTTGACAAGTGCACCTTTCTTGTGTAACTCCAATAGGTGAGGCTTGAAGTGTTCACCAGTAATACATGTATCATATATGTGGTACTCATCAACCTACAGAAAAAAAGAATATTTAAATTATTCAAGACAGCATTAAATGTTCCGTACCCCATTCACACTGACATGTTTAAACAAGGTTAAAAATTAGTTGCTCATACTATGAATATCTCACAACTTAATAAGGTAAAAACCTCTTTGATTGAAATATGTTAGCAAGGTGGTTTGAAATGAATACAAAGAAATGAAATGAATGCAAAGCGTAATCAAAAAATTGGAAAAATTAAACTTGATTTAGTTAAACTAGTTTAGTTGGTGTGAATGGGGTCTAAGAGTGAATTATAAATCATCATAGGGTTACGTGATCAGGGGGAACACTTACTAATATGTCACATTTTGATAATAAAATTTAAATTACAATGTCAATATGAAGGTGCACTAAAAAAGTGGCTTCTAAGAGAGATTAAGGGAGGGTTCAGATATTTCACTGAAAAATTACACACAAAGAACTGTTATATAAAATTGTCATGTTTGTCTTAAGACAAACAGGAAAAAGAACAATTGACTTGAAAGTCTTCATTTGTTTTGCAAAATAACAGATGTTCATGCCCAAATCTTTTAACAGTACAAAGTCCTTTACTTGTGTATTATTTTTCCTTAGAGTGCACACACAATGCATTGTGTGGCATGACTTTTGAACATGAGTTTTGGGTGCAGTAAGCAGGATGCTGGGGCATATTTTGAATTAGGGGACTTACAAGCAAGCACCAGAGGCACTAACTTGTAGGGGGTCTGACGATATTTGTAAAATTACTATTTTATGCAATTTTTGCTCGAAATCTGCCGTTCTTGGTAAGGATGCTACCACACCTCCACAATTGTCCAAAATTACCAAACATTAGTTTACTTACCATCTCTCTGGTTAAAGTAGTAGGTATCAAGCCTTGGTCAAATTGATCAGGGAGCTCATAGCCATGGCCACTGAAGTGTATCACTACCACTGATCCACTCTCTGCCTTGCGTGACACTTCCTCTAGGGAGCTCAAGATATTCTCGCGTGTTGCATCCTGGCCCTCAAGGACCTACATGCCAAAAGAAGAATATTAAGAAGTTAATAATTTCTATTTATTAAATGGCTGTGTCTCACAATGACTGGGAACTACTGAATTTCATAAATTTGATTGGCTGAAATCGATAATGACTGTGGTCTAGATTTTCCCATCTAGACCAACATCTAGACCAGTTATATTTTGCGGCGAAGAAGTTGCAAACTGCAATACAAGAGCATTGACTATCTTCTTCCAAAAATATTAGTTCAAGAGAATATTCAATCATACTACTCCCCACAGAAAGGAAATCCCAATAAAGCTTGATGAAAAAAAAAGGAAAGAGGACAAGCAAACTTTGGCAGACTTAAGTTCAGCTCACCCCCGTTCACAAGCAAAATGCCAGTTAGTACAAACCAGTTACATTAAACAAATTAGTTTTTTTCTTGTTTTCCATTCAATAAACATCTCATTAACCAAGCTTAGTTGGTCTGCATGGGAGAATCTTGACCTCAGTCACGTGCACAGACCTCGCTGCATTCAGTCTGTACTCACCTACTCAGTCAAGATTCTCCCATACAGACCTACTGCTCAGTTAATAAGAGCAAGGGTCATTTCTTATGATCAAATTTTAGACAATAGGAAAGACCTTGTTGAAAATAATCAAGCCTTACAATAAAAGTAGTTTGTGTATCACAGTGGTGTACATGAATGACAAGAAGTCAATTTAAAGTGAAACTGTAGATACTGACTTGACACTTGTACATGACACATGTGGGGATTGTCCTCTCATGTGTTGAAAATAAAGATTTCTTCACAACAAACCTTAATGTTTTCCAACAGGAATCCATTTCTACACAGCATGCCTGTCATTAATTCAAGGTCATTTTGAACACCTTCTAATGGGCCGCAGTAATCTGGCAGATCACTAGCATAACTTGGACCAATCAAAAGTGCAAGGTTTGCCGCCATATCTTCTGGACCTTCTGGTAAACATATAACATGAAATTAAAATTATACAAGTTAATTATACAAGATATATATCCTTGCATGCTTGTCACGAGAAAATGTAATTTCTAATGGTTGAGTGACAATGGATTAATTGGAAAATGGCATGCTTATGGATTATAATATTTACCTTGTAAGGATAATATCAGTGACTAACGTATCCAAAATAAACTTTTCACAAGTAAATGTTTCAGTTTAGAGCAATCAGACTGGATTCTGATGGCAAATCAATAAATTTACATGTAGTGTCGCAAAATGAAGACCCCACAGTAAAATCCTGACATATGTTAAGTGACCCCAGGGTAGTGCTTTAGAAGCACTCTGGTGCCACAGGCGACTAACTTTTGCCTTTGGGAAAAACTTACATTTTTCATAAAAGTTTATTTACATGTAAGTGCTGGGCACCCAGGATTTCATGGTTAGGAACCTTTAGGACCCTTGTAATTTTTCCTCAACCACAGTCTTCAGGAACCTCAAAAAAAATAGCAAACAAGCCTAAAATACTTTTATTCTGAAATACCTGAAGTTAGAAAAAAAATTATTGCTCAGAAAATATTTCAGCCCTTACCACTCCCATGATCATGGGGCTTGTGTAACACCAAGCTCAAATTGAGGACACATGTCAACTGTACATATGTCATAGTTGATTTTTGATGGACCAGATTTAAGAGGGTGGTACCGGGGTATTCTCATGATTCCTGATCAGCTGATTTTATTTTCCCTGAAACTTGAATTTAGGAAATTATTGTTTGTGATCCGTGAAGGTTTTGCATAACCCGTGAAAAACTTGAATTATTCACCGATATTCATGATTTCACCACTCTATTTTACGTGATTCTGAGACGGGGGTCCTCCAAATGGTTAGAGTCATCTATCGAGAGTGACTTAGTGATGCGATTTGCAATATGGAGCTTTCACGATTTTTCTTTCTTCAAACACTCTTTCTAGTGTAAGAACAGGTTATTAAAAATAGTATCTTACATGTACTTGCTTATTTTCATGATTCAGGAAAATGAAATTTTTATATCCATGATTTGTGATCCTCATTTTTTTCCTTTCGTGAAAAGTGCCATAGACCTTCCTTGTACGACCCTCATTTACTGTAATTTACAGATGGAAGAGTAAAGTCTGCAGTTTGCAGTTCACAGTCCACAATCTGCATTATACACAGACCGACTACTGAATAGATTACATTGAATGGCCACACAATAACTGACTAGGGTTTTATCGACAGACTTGGAAGGTAGAACCACCTTGCACACCACAGTAAACAGTACCACATGAAAGTACTGCTCAATAGCTTGCATTTGAATGGTCACACACTAGGGTTTCATCCACAGACTTAAAAGTTAGAACCACCTTGTACAGTATAATAAACAGTACCACATGAAAGTGCTGTTCATTAGTTTTCATTTGAACGGGTCACACACTAGGGTTTCATCTACAGACCAAAAAGTTAGAACCACCTTGTACAGTAAAATAAACAGCACCACATGAAAGTACTGCTCAATATATAGCTTTCATTTGAATGGTCCACAGGTTTGATCCACAGTATTGAAAGTTAACACAACACATGACAAGGTTACAATTACACACTGACAGATGCTTAACGAAACTTACCTAAAATGCAGTGTACACTGCAGAGAAAGCCACACCAATTCGAAGCATGCAGACCTTGTAAATTTATTTTTCACTCGTGTTCATTCGAAAACGAAACTTGCAGAGGAGGGGAAATCCCCGGTCAGTAGTCACGTGAATAAACATCACTCCATCTTTGAAGAAAACGTTTTCTTCAACTCTACAAAATCTCAGTTCTTGTTGCCAATATTGTGCGCGTGCCCTAGAACGTGAAAAGTTGCTGAAAAGTTGTATTTTCCGCACAATCGCGCCATCTTGTTCCTCGCCGTCTTGAATATCATTGACTCGTTCCCAGTTCTTTTCTAGGAGTTTTTGCAACAGCCTGATGCCACGACAAGCTGAATCACCCGGATGAGGAAGCGCTCTTTATTCCTTTGTGCAAATAACGTCTTCGAAGGAGATCGTGAGAAGCAGCCTTCCGACCACAAGACTGTATCATTAAAATCAACTAAGAAAACAAAAGCGGGTATACCAGCTGCTAAATTGCATTTACGCAACAGATGAAGATCGTCCACTAATACTTTTAAAACAGTGCGCTCGGAAAGGAAAAGACCGTAGGAGTTGGGTCAATTTTACAAAACACCGCGAAATATCAGGGCCGTAGCCAGAAAAACAATTGTGAATGAGGCAATGCCCATGGTTAAGGTTAAATTCTCTCATAAGTATTTTATTAGCAGTTCTTTTCCCTTTCTCCCTTCAGAAAACATTCGCTACAGAAACGAAAAAACTACAGAAACGAAAAAACTACGAAAACGAAAAAATAACTGAGGTAACTGCCTCGGTTTGCCTCATATATACTGGCTACGGCGGCTATAACGCTAGTGAAATTTGCTGAAATTGTCGTAGAAAGTAAAATAAAATTTTAACAACTTGATTTATAATCTCCAATGCCGAGGCACTTCAGTCGAAGACGTAAACAAGTACTTTTTGCGACAAACGGGGCATTTATATGTCTTCTCTCAGTGGCGGATCTAGGGGAGGGGCCCGGGGGACTCGGAGTCTCCCCTTATTTTGCGTAAAAAAAAAAAATTGCAGAGGGAAGAAAAGCCGGTAGGGCAGGCAAAAAAAAGCGCCCACCCCCACTCCACACCCCTTAGTGCCGGGGGGTAACCCTGCGATGGACTAGCATCCCAATTGACGCTTATTTGAGGAAAATGGAAAATTTGAAACTTTAACATCCTTGTTGGTAAATGAACTTGTAAGATTATTCCTCCCTGTGAATTCATGACATTAGCTTTTTTATTAACATTGTTCAATAGAGAGCTAAGCTTCTACAGTCCACTTGCTCCCTTTTTACAGCATGTACAAAGTAAAGATGTCCGATAAAGAACCACATGACAGCACTGATTAATATCACCCATTTGACCATGAATAGTCAGACACTAAAAGGTTTCAGACTTTCCCGATAAATGTAAACGCAAGAACTACCTTAAAAATAGCAGGTGCGCCTGTTAGAATACGTTAATCGGATTTTGCCCTCCTCACTCTGCGTTCATGTCGAGCCATACCAACCTACCTGTATCTCTCCATACCAAAGGCACATGAAGCTTTGACATTCTCCTTCCATCCACTCCGGATTTTTTACTTGCTAGAGCTCTGATAGTCGCCTATGACTGCCACACAACTCGCACCTTTCCTCCTCAATCATGCATTTTCTCCTCAATGTTGTTTAGGGTCGACCTGGTCTTCTCTTCCCCTCTGGCCTACACTCCAATGCTGTAACACGGTGCTCTTCTCTGTCCTTCCTCTTTATAAGTCCAATCCAGTTTCATCTTCGACGTCTGATCTCATCACTTGCTCTGTTCACTCCAGTGATCTCGCGAATGTGTGTTGGTTGGAGATGGTTCGAGCCACCTTATTCTAAAACGGGCTCCATGTATTTGTTTTGGAAAGCGTCCAGTTTAATCGCTTCTGTATTTGTTAACTTCTAGGCCCCACAGCCATACATAAAAACTGATCTCAGTAACAACTGTTATGAACATGCCAATTAACACTTAAGTAAATCTTTAATCATATACCATGCCATAGAAAATACAGCCGATCAGAATGCAGGAAAGCCGTGGTATATTCGACGGTATTACATCCAACTGCCCATCATGCGCCGCGCGTTTGTTGCATTGACAATATTTTGACCACTCTATTTTCTTTGGCATGGTATAAAATAGTTATGCAACGCACTCTCATGGTATACCATGCAATATCCCACCTGTGACTTGTATCTTCTTGATATACACACGAACCTTTAAAAAATACAAGTGGTTAGTGGTATATTCCATGGTATACCACTCGAAAACGTTGCATAACTAGTACTTATCACGCCACTGCATGATGCTGTTTTCACTTCTCAATTGCAGAACTTTTAGATCAGCTATGTCCAAATTCCCGCGATCGAAGATACGTGCGAATCAAGACCTTCAACAACAAGTATCTTTGGGCCCATCCAACACGCAGGGGTTCTGATAGCTATCTACGAACGCGTTGCTGTGGAGGGAAAGATTCTACGGGCAGAAAAGACGTCAATGTGCCCGGGAGACGCACCACATTTCTTATCCATTGCCATCGATCTAACAATCCGGACTTTTGAAAGAATCCTGAGGGGGTACCAAGAGACACGGCTTGAAATGCATCTCACCCCTAAAAGGTCTTTTCTCCTGCCTAAGTTTTTTGGCTCAATACCATAAAAGGTACCTGAAAAGTTCCCGCTGTGGATCTTTTAAGGCTTAACACCCTAAGAAGTACTAAAACCGCTTTTTTAACCCCTAAAAGATACGACGGGTACCCCTGTCCATTTTATAAGGATGGGATTCCTGTGACAGGGATTAGCCCAAGCAGCTTTACACGTGGTTTCAACCTCCATGAAAACATCCACGCGCGCAGCGTGCATGGCAACATCATCCCCAAAAGTACCGAGTACTATAGTTAACAATGCGATTATAATCTAATTGTTTTAGTAGAATTCTAACTGAAATTAACGCAAATACGGTTTCCAATTATTTTTGTTCGCATTATTGAACTTCAGGCCTTAACAAAATCGCACGTATTGAATTGTCCTTGGTAATTTTGCAGTTGTTTACGCGCGCACCCGATTTTTCAATAATTTCAAGTTTTTAAAGTCAAGAAACCGTCAATTTCCTTTTTTCAGTCGTCTCAGGAATTTAATTATCTATTTACATCTAAACTTTCTCCCAAAACTTCGGAAAAACGATAAAAAAGTCGCATCTCGTGGGCGATCGACAGCTACTGCACTCTAATGGCTGATAGTATACGAGTAGTTTAGCCAATCAGATTGCAGCATTTGCATTAGTATACTAGTAGAATTCTACTAAATAAAATTATAATACATCAAACATTTTCGCTCGGGTCACGTGCCTAAATATGTCCCAGCTCAGTAAAGCTTTACAATATCTGAGTGACATTGCCCAATTCTCAAAATTGCGTGTGTTGCGAAAAATATCTCAAAGATAACAAACACAATAGCCTCCAATTGGCGCGAAAACATGCTCGGATATTTGTCTATGGACATAATCTGTTCCTCAAAGCTCTAGGAAAGCTCTTCGCTTCTTGGAAAAGATAACGTCCGCGGACAAATATCCCAGCATGTTCTCACGCCAAATGGAGGCTTTATTTTATATATCGTGAGAAGGACTATCTTGGAAATAAACTAAGTGATAAAAACTACATTTTCTATGCATAAGAGGCGACGCACACTGTCTTAACTTGAGCTTAAACTGGAGGGTTTGGAAATGGGCCATTTTCGTATTCTCGGTATTGGACTGGAACTAGTTTGTAATGGAGGCTAGGGAATATCATTTCCATTTGAGCCTCGGTTGCAAGCTAATTCCAGTCTAACACCGAGAATACAAAAACAGTCTGTCTGAGTTGTTTTGAGACGTTAAAAGGCAGTTTTGGTGGAACAACAGTGGAGGCTACACGCCCAGTAGTTTGACGGCTTTGAAGGTGTAATGAATTCAAACTTTAATAACAATCTGAAACTCTAGCTCCTAATACATGACCGCGCCAGCAAACAGTTCGCCATATTTCCCTCGTGCTCCGTCCTATCCAGCATGCATCTCTCCTTCGGTGAAGGTGCCTCGATATCATGTTTTAACAACTTCCGTTCTAGATATTACAGTAGGGAATTAGACTGATCAGGTTATGGCTGTTCTTTTTTTGTTAAGACACGAAGTGCTACTGGCGCAGAACATTCAGAGGGTTACCGATGGACAGATTGTGTCTGGTGTCCCACAAGATCAATCATGACACCAGCAGCAAAATGTGAAGCCGTTAACTGCTGTTTCGATTATAAACTAAACCAGTGCTACAAACCACAGAAATTATAATTTATGTCTGTTAATCAACAAATAGATTCCATGTTGCCGTCTGTGTAGTATTAATAAAAATCTCCTATTGTTCAATCACAAATGCCGTTCTCTGATTGGCTACGCTACTCAGTATCTATCTGTGGTAGATAGTGAGTAGCCTAGCAGTGTATGCTTGTTAACAAAATAACGGCTGCTTCTTTGCACTTTTGAAGTGTCTGTGAAGAGGATTTAGAAAAAGTTATGAATGACTAGTAGATTATTACTAAGAAAAACTCGCGATAGAAATCCAGAGCTCATAATCTAATTGTTAAGTCGATCACAGTTGAAGTGAAAATGTGGCAAGAACAAACACAAAGCGCCCAAGCAGTTAGAGGAGTGTGTCACTGATGTTCCTACCATCATTTTGACGTCTTCAACATGGAATCTATTTGTTGTTCCTAATTCATTTACTATTCACGAGACAACTGATTGGAATCTTATGAATAAATCAGCTCAAATTCATGTTTGTTGCTCCATGCTACGTACTTTATTTCGCAGACGTTCTTCGCTTGTCACGCACTCCTCCCGTAAGGGAGAGTCACGCAGTCCTTTCGTAAGGGAGGAGTGCGCGACAAGCCATATTCTAGTTTTAGTGCTTATTAATCGAATTGTAAGTAGCTAAAGATTCAACTTTTCACAAAGTATGAAATAATTATGGGAGTGAATTTCAAGCTCTGAGCTCCCTCCCATAAGTCCTTTTTAAACTTGGCAAAAGGTTGTATTTTAAGGTGTTAACTAAGATTCCAAAATAAAACGTGGGGCCATCGGACCCGTTTTTCAGTTATAGGTGTTTTCAACGGGACATACTGTTGCTGCAGCCAACTATTCTGTCACCAAAATGACCGTAACGTGTTCACCAATGACTGGCCGTTTGTTTGATATCATTATCAGTATTGTATCAACTGAAAAAGTGTCAGCATTGACTCATCAAAGAACAAGTTCTGAAAACATGCTGGGGATGTCGCGGATGCTCGTCAGAATGTTCTACTTTAGCCATGGGAAAAAAAGGTATGAATTCCGGTATCTATTAGAGGTACTTTTCAGCCCGCACTCTCACACAATTACCTCAACCCAAACCACGCCATAATCAACTCTACCCCCGGCCTCCCCCACCCGCCCCCAGACAGACACTCCCTAATATTGTCAACTCTTTGACTCCCGTTCCTTTGCCCCCCAATGCACTGCTGATATCAGAAGAGGTATAAACATCATGCCTCCACACTTAAACTGTAACAAAGAGCAGTTCGTTCTATGTTATGGAAGGTAGACAATTAGCTCTCAAGTAATTTGGTGTGCTGGAAATTAACCCACGCATTTCCTTCTGGGCGTTAGCTCTAGAAGTGAAAATTTATACGGGACCATACGAGGTAAAGAAAATTCTTTGACCTTGGTGGTATTTGAAGCCATGATCTCCAGATTAGATAACTGTTGCTCTATCGAGATACTAGGCCAGGCGATTGTACCTTAGATCTCAATCTTACAAGGGTTTGTTTGATACAAAACAATTGGCAGTTAGTCCTGTGGATTGGGTATACTCGCCCCTGGGTATATTAAATGAATCTGTTCTGGCCCGGGTTGTTCGAAAGGTGAATAACGCTATCCAATGGATGAATCACTATCCACCAGATAAATCACTATCCAGCGGATAGCATGGTTTGTTTTGTTAACACTTATCCACCAGATAGCGATTTATTCAGTGGATAGCGTTATCCGTCTTATGAACAACTGGGTACTGTACTGCAGGGATAATCTTGTGTGCTCTTGACAAATGACCATCACTGATATAACAGTAAAGAATATTTGCACTTGCACAAGTCCAAGACCCCAATTTAGTGAGACAGCCATGAAAAATACAAATCATTTATTGAGATCATGCATCTCGTTCTACTACATACAATTTTGTTACTCCACTTTCTTAGTGGGATATAACCTTTGAGTATGCCGAGTGCATCTTTATTACTTAGTAGTAACTGTCCAGCTGTAAATGTTCATGTTTTTTTGTTCTGATACAAAACAAGGTTTTAGAGGATTAGTGTAATCCTCTCAACTCTAATATATATTTGTTATTAGTAATTATTGGCAATAAATGTTCTTCAGTTCCCCTGATTAAGGATACAGTAATCCTTAATGTAAATGTTCAAAGTTCAAAGGAGTTTGATTAAGAACTCTACAAAAATAGGAAATGAGAATTTCCCTTTCTTCTCAAAAGAAAAGCTGCAAAAAAATTGCAATTCCTTAGGTTACAAGTTGGCAAATTTATATTGCTTTGACATGCTTGACATCAAAGCACTTAGTACAAAGCTTCACGTATGTGTATTTACAAATACCCTGTACTTCAAGTCGCACAACAAACAGTTCTTTTCAAACAGTATTCTACAGGTTTAAAACAAATATCACACCAAAAAGCATCAAGTTTAACATACAACATAATACAGTAAAAACCCACATATAAGAACCTACAATAGGTTTTTTCAAGTTGGATGTCAGGCCACCTAGGTTCTTAATTTTCGTTTTTTTTTTTTTTTTTTTTTTATAAAACAACTTGTTCTCATGGGTATGGCCTTTATAGTGAATAATTCACACATTTTTCTTGACATGCAGAAGCCACAGTAAAAGAAAATAATCTCACCCTGATGCCTGTATTATATTTGAAAAAACTCTATAATTTGAAAATAACGACCTGCATTGAAATTTTAGCCGAAAATGGTTCCTATGTGAAGGGCGCTTAACTGAGAAATTTTAGCCTTACAGGTTCATAAATTTTCGGCTCTTATAAGTGGGTTTTCACTGTATGCTGAAAAAAGCCAGAAGTTCTTTCACATGGCTACATCCTTTGCGTCTAACAACCACATTGCTGCATCTGTGTTTGATTATGTGCTGTAGAAAACCAGCCCCAAAGTAAGAGTTCATGGTTCGGCACATGTGCAAGCCATACAATTTGCGGTAGAGGCTATATTTCCTATTACAATTTGTTTGTATGTTCCGACTCCCAAGCATCACAAAAATTAATTCCATCATTTATCAAACAATCGGCTGTGAGTATATAACTCATGCGTGTGTGCCAAATAAAGCCTTCGTGCCAAATAATAGTAATGCACATATTTTCTTTGTCTCTTTTTGTTTAGTTATTATTTTGTTATTAACTAATTATCCTGTTCATAACTGATTCGCCTATGTTAGCCTATTGCTACCCGCGCATTAGTCTTAATTGTATTCATTTATTTTTCTTAACTGGAAATAAATTAAGTGTACGTGCATAATAAGACATTCAGCACTGAATTCGAAATTTTTCTTTAAATCCACCAAAATCTTCCTTGGAATATGGGCCTCAGTCGTTCTGCTTGTACAAATAGTAGTCCAAGAATGCTGCGATGTATGTGGTTCAGTGAGACACTTTAGGTCACACCATAGATATAGCTTCCACATGTGCCAAACTATGAATCTCGGTTCTCGAGTCCTTGTTTCTTACTGCACAAGCTTGACAAAATAAGATACTCTCTAGGGTTCCATTATGGGTTGGATTTTGATTGGCTTTTAATACAAAGTGAGAGCAGAGTAAAACACCACCTACTCGATTGAGCCACCTGTTTAGGCATGTACAATTTAACCAGAAGACAGATCTTTACAAAATTCCATTCAGAAATTTCCAGGGTAGCTCGCTTTCCATGCAGCCCATGAAAGTACAATGAGAATTTGAATTTGTTCTTATGCTTTAGTTTAGTTTAACACTGTCTTCTCCATAGAAGCTTACTGAAATACTAAGTGAAGTTAATGACTCAATTTCTTCCAAAGATTTACACCAGAGGTAGTAACGATCTCTAGTTATACCAACGTGGTCATCAATTGCAAGTCTGAGGGTTGTCAATGAACAACGTTTTGCAAAACTGTCAGATAGATTGTATCCCCAGCTGCATTTGCTGTCAGCGAAGTTGTGGACTGTAAGACTGAATGTAGTCAATGACTTGTTATTCGACAAACCTTCACCCAGAGCCTTTCCCCAGCTGCCTGTTGTGTCAGCGTAGTTGTGGACTGTAAGACTGAATGTAGTTAATGACTTGTTACTCGACAAACCTTCACTCAGACCGTTTCCCCAGCTGCCTTCTGGGTCAGCATAGTTGTGGACTGTAAGACTGAATGTAGTCAATGACTTGTTATTCGACAAACCTTGACCAAGACCGTATCCCCAGCCTACAGATGTGACGGCGTAGTCGTGGACTGTAAGACTGAATGTAGTTAATGACTTGTTATTCGACAAACCTTCACTCAGACCGTTTTCCAAGCTGCCCTCTGTGTCAGCAAAGTTGGGGACTGCAAGACTGAATGTAGTCAATGACTTGTTATTCGACAAACCTTGACCAAGACCGTACCCCCAGCTGCCTTCTGTGTCAGCGTAGTCATGGACTGTAAGACTGAATGTAGTCAACGACTTGTTATTCGACAAACCTTGAAACAGAAAATATCCACACCTTATTCTTGTGTCAGCGTAGTTGTTGACTGTAAGACTGAATGTAGTCAATGACTTGTTATTCGACAAACCTTGATCCAGACAGTATCCCCAGCTGCCTAATGTGCCAGGGTGGTTGTGGACTGTAAGACTGAATGTAGTTAATGACTTGTTATTTAACAAACCGTGATCAAGACCGTATCCCCAGCCGCCAGATGTGCCAGCGTATTCGTGGACTGTAAGACTGAATGTAGTCAATGACTCGTTATTCGACAAACCTTCACCCAGAGCGTACCCCCAGCTGCCTACTGTGTCAGCGTAGTTGTGGACTGTAAGACTGAATGTAGTCAATGACTTGTTATTTGACAAACCTTCACCCAGACCGCATCCCCAGCCGCCAGATGTGCCAGCGTAGTCGTGGACTGTAAGACTGAATGTAGTTAATGACTTGCTATTCGACAAACCTTGACCCAGACCGTTTCCCCAGCTGGTTTCTGCGTGAGCGTAGTTGTGGACTGTAAGACTGAATGTAGTCAATAACTTGTTATTCGACAAACCTTGACCCAGACCGTTTCCCCAAATGCCTGATGTGTCAGCGTGATCGTTTACTTCAAGACTGAATTTAGTCAATGACTTATTTTGCGACAAACCTTCATCCAGACCGTACCCCCAGCTGCCTTTTAATTCTGTGCCAGCGTAGTTGTGGACTAAATGAAGGTGGCTGTCTACGGGAAAACTTAACTGAGTAAGTGACTTGCTTCCTAAAAAGATTTCCCTCACTTCATGCGGTGTTAAGTTACTGATGTCAATCGGAAGTGCAGATGAAGTTGTACAATTATTCTGAGCACTTAAACATTCCCAGTCTTCTGTCGCCAAACCATCCACGTTTAGAATGAAAGACTGCAGTTGACCTTCTCTGTGCAACCTTTGCAGGGCAGTTTGTCCACAACTCGTAATTTCACCACTCAGGTTAATGGTCAGTGAAAGGTGTACATTGCTAGTAACAAAAAAGTTTGTCAGACGATCAGCAACGTTATTGCTCACTTTACCATTGACATTCAATGTAAGCCTGGATAATGGCGAAGTTTGTAGCAAGCGACCGCCAAGGATGTCTACGTTATGGACACTCAACTCGCCCCACAAATTTAAGGTCAAGGTCTTTTCTAAGAGGCCAACTCTTGAGATCGGATCAAGAAGGGAAAATGAAGCATCTACAAATTTGCCTTTCGTGTTTGGATGGAGTGTAAGAGATTTCCAAGACTTGGTTGCTGTCAGTTCGTGAATCTTATCAACCACTCTTGTCCAATGTTCTGGCAAATCGCCAAGAACTTTTAACGCTAGAGAGTGCAAAGTTCTGTTTAGTAGAAAACCGTTTGCAAGCAAAGTGGCCCCATGATTGCTTACACTTCCATGGATGACGACAGTGAAAGACTTCAAAGTGGTTTCTTCTGAAAGTCCCTCACTTAAAGCAGAAGCCAAGCAGTCCTCCATATCGCCAAAAAGGGTCAATGTGAAAGAGATGAGCGATCTCTTGGATAACAACAGTTTAAAGGCGTGAACAGCTGTGCTATCTGGAACATCGTAATACTTCAGGTCGACTGACTCCAACTGTGTGCTTTTCAACAATCCAGTGCCGCTGACATCACCGGCCCAAGCAGTACTGTTACTAAATAGTTTCAACTTTACAGTTGTTAGTGAATTACATGATGACAATCCTGTTCCCAACCTGTCAGCCACATCTGCGGGAATGCTCCTAAATGTTTTGAGAGTCAACGAAGACAGGGACGAATTAGATGACAAACCTTTCAACAGAGAGCTTTCCAATAAACCTTTCCAATAAACCATGTCAGTAGAAATAACAAGATCTTTCAAAGTTTTACTGTCTTCTAGAATGCCATGCAAATCCTTTGCACTGTCCTCGTCGAGAGCATGCGCTTCAGGTAGGCTCAGTTTATGAAGCCACCATGGTTCTATATTACTGACATGTGAGGAGGCTTTGCATGCATATCGCACTAGTCTTGAAGTGTGCTGATCTTTGAGGCTCAATTCTAAACTCTGAGGTAAACTAATAGAACGGCAAACAACCATCGCCAAATCATTGGCAGCTTCACTCTCCTTCAGAAGTTCAAATATGAAAAGGCCATCTCCTTCAAGACAATGGCAATACCACTTCCCGCAGAGAATCTCTGCAATCTGGTTGAAAAACATGGCTCCATCCTTGCCCAGAATACCAGCAGCAAACAAAAAGACTTGTCGGTATTTACCAGTGATATCACTCTTGTGTAATTGAAAGTTGTCAAAAACGTTGATGTTTTCTGTCATCAAGTGTATTAGGTATGCAGCAGCTAAAAACTCTTGAAACGTCCTGTGAAGAAAGTGATACTCGTGTTTTGGATTGAGCTTCTTAACACTGGCTTCCATGAAAACAAGGCCCACTCTGGCAGCTGAAACACCTCTGCCATTGGTTCTCACTTTTTCTAGCTTGTCCAGTTCCTCTTGTAAGAAAGAAGGACGTTCTTTTAGGAGACATCTCCAAGCCAATTCTCCCAATATCAACGTCCTGTCTTCAAATCGTTTCTCCAAAGCGATGTCATCTTTGTCAACTGCCATGCCATGTTTTGAGCAAAACCTCCTCAGCAGACATCGATAAATGATCTGATAAAGCTTGGTGCGGTTAGATGGCAGTTCCCCTTTATGGTCTTCAAAAACGATGCAGAGGAGAAGTAAATTCAGTGGATTGTTCCGCAGTGCATGCAGAGAAGTGTTTTCTTGAATAGCTTTAATCAGGTGTTCTCCTTTCTCCAAATGTACTGGGTCGATATTTTTGAAATGTTTTCTGATGTACTCAGAAGCATCTTCAATGGTAAACCCATTAATCTGCAAAAGAGCATCAAAGACGTGACGTTGTCGAAATTCAATTCCCTTCTCTTGACGCGAGGTGGCTAAAACAGAACAACGTGACAAAACTTTTCTTCTCAACAGCTTATCAACAAATTGCTCTGCTACTTGTGGCAACTCATCAAGGCCATCCAAGATTATAAGAATCTCTTCCTGCTTCTTCTCATCCTTGATATAATCCAGTAGCTGTTTTTTCCTCTTTTCTGTTATGTCCTCCGGTAGCAATTGGTCGTCGATGGCTTGCATTGTATCTCCATCCATATCACGGCATTTCAGAAGTAACAACAGCTCGAACACAGGAAAATCATGCTTCTTGGGTATTGCTTTTCTTGCCCAATCATTTGCTATTTTTAAGCAGAAAGTTGTCTTGCCGATGCCAGGGCTTCCCTCTACAAGCACCATCCTGGCCTTTTCTTGACTTCTCTTCCCAGACTTGGAGTAGAGTCTTTGATACCCGCCCGATTTCTCCTGTTGCGTGTTAAGGTTAAAACTTTCATACATGTGAATCTCTTTATCCGTGAGTTGAAAAGTATTTGTTCTTCTCCATTTGACTTCCAACCTGGTGTAGACTTCATCAATAGGCAATTGGATGGTGTTCTCCCAAAGAAGTGGTTTCAAATTAGAACGTCTGATGTATTCATCTTCCAGAATTTTACGGAAAAAACGAGAATTAAATTTACCTGGAACGAAATGACAATTACTCTAAAGTCAGAAACATCGTATATGCTGTGCTGAAACTATCACATTAAATAAGATTTTGCTACAGTAAGTCAAAGCCTTAAAAGTAGCAGCACAATGAACAACTCTAACTACTGTGCAATTCCAAAAGTAACACTCCTCCCCAGAAAATAACAGTTCCCTGAAAGTGACGTTATTTTTTTAACTTCCTATTGAAACCCAAAAGTATTGGTCCCCCCAAAAATAACAGCCCACCCAAAATGGAGAGGCCCTTTGAAGAAGTCACTAAACAGAAACTCAAGAGCAATGCGGATGGAACAGCCTGACTGCAGTACTGAACAGCTTGAAAACTTTCTTGAAACTACGATTTTTTAGCTGTATTTGTCTACCCATGCAGTAGAGTCAAATGATATAGTGTTAACAGTTGTATTGTGATATAATGCGACCATAATATACTTTCGCCCTACAATGTTTAGGCCCAGGGCCCTTTTTGTTTATACAATATGTCTGCTTTGTTTACGTGGGAAGTTAGAAACATACATGAATGGAACTTTTAATTTCAAGTGTTACACGTCTGCTCTGTCTGAGAAGACTGTGAATTACCGTACAAACGTTTTTTAACCATCCGAAATTTATGGCTCCCCGAAAGCAGCAGCCCCTTTAGCCTGCTAAATCCGAAAGTAATTGGGGCTGTTATTTCGACCGGCCAGTGGAAATTGAATTACCTTTGCCATGCTCCTTAGGTTGAGAAACAGCACTGGGTAGCCACCTTTTACCCTGTTTTGGAGGATGTTCTCTGCTTTCTACAGAACCTAAAAGAAGAAAAATTTACTACACTCATGTACCTTACCAAAAAACAAAGAAGCAGCCTGCATGTACAAAGAGCTTTAAGTCATCAAGAGAAACACTTTTAACTACTACATTTTAATAACTAAACTAGAAAAGTAACTTAACCACCAAGGCTATTTTCAAGCACAAGCGGTTAGTCACAGCAGACTAGGGAAAGTCTTAGTGTGTGACTTTTTATGCAACATGAAGCTGTGCTTATATCCCTGCAGGCAACATGGGAACTGGTTATGCATAAATAAACCAATAAAAATAATTCGTTTGCTGGACCTTTGATCCTCTATAAGCTTACATTACATTCCAATGTTTTAAGATTTTCCTTTTGGCCTCATCTCAACTGAAGAGAAATATTGCAGACATGCCAATGCACTCAATCGTGTCTGTACGTAATAAGCATGCACATGTGTTGCCTCAAAACAATAGATGTATTTGTTGGCATCAACAGACAATGATTTAAGTAACCTTGAATTATTACAATACGTTCCTTTTGCACCTATCTATAACTATTAGAACTCCTGCTTTGAAGTAATAACAGCTAAAGCTGCCTGCACCCTACACCATCAAATACATGTATAGATGGAGATGGCTGGACAGTGATTCAGAAGAAGCCATGCAATTTGTTGTCATATACATATGCACATGAAGTATTAATACAGAGATTGTTTTCATTATGTAATACTTAATTTTAAATAATACATGCATCATTCAATGCAAACATCTATAATTTCCTTTCACATGTAAAAGGGGAACATTACGAGTTAGATGTCTGCACCAGTGCAGGCTATACAATTCTTGATAAAAGTTTGTAAGTTCTTTCTGTTCAAGGCACTTAACAATATGCCATTTATGAGTTGCCTTTTGCCTTTATGTCAAGACGAGACATTGTGCAAAACCATTCTTACGAAAATTCGTGCATTTTCATGCAAATCACACTCCTTTCCATATGAAACATTTTGCACAAGGACTTGTTTTAAAACAGAGGTAATAGTAACTTGGAAATGACCTATTGCAATTGCTTGTTAGAGAAAATTTGACAATTTATATCTCTGTGTATTACAAGCTGTACCTTCGTGAAGAACTTCTAGATGAGTCGGTTTTTCAAAACTTCGAGAAGGTACACCGGAAAGTACTGGATTACACTCCACTGTCGATGGATGCCAAGTACCTACAGATCGACCTTCAAGCAGAAACATATGTAAAAGATATTGTCTTCCTGATAATTATTTCTGCTGCAGTTGACTGTGCACTGTGGATGTGTATGTTTATAACTATAGATACTGTTCAGGAGAGCGTGACGTTGTGTTACATGTACCTTATTTAGGGATGAGTGACAGAGATCAAATGTCAAGTACTTTTAGGTAGTTCCACGCGGTTTTTGGATAGTGCAAGTCGAGTATTCACCATGGAGGTTTTTCCTAGTCAAAATAAAGTCAAACGTTGAGTTTGACCGCGGATTTATTGCGTCATTCTTAACATTTTTTGGCGACCACGACGGGTGAGTATGAGCGAGTGGAATTTATTGTGCTCAAGGTTTGTTATTCGCATCGCTTCGCATCATAGTTTGGATTTATTACTCCCGGGCTTTTCGCATCGTTTCGCTTCGCGTTTGCAGTGGAATTGGCAATCTTGGATTCACCGTTTGGAACTGTACGAAGGATTTATCTGGATTGAGTTAGCAGATAATATCGTGCTCAAGGTTTGTTGTTCGCATCGTATTTGGATTTTGCTATTTGCTGCCATCGCTTCGCATCGTATTTGTCGTGTTGGATTTTTTACTTGGCCATCTTGGATTTCGTCTTATGGAACTTCGCAAAGGAATTATAGTGGAATTACGACTTAAATCATCGAGGAGCTTTCAAACACTGTCTAAAACTCTGGGAGGTTTTTACTTCATGTGTTTTCGCTTCACTGTTTTGTTGTTGTGCATCGTTATTTTGGCGTGGAACTATCATTCATTGGACTCGTTCGCGAGGAATCAACAATCGAATCAACAAGGTCTTGAACATTGTCGAGCATTTGACAAGGGTTTTTTTCTTTACATCGCTCGATTATGCCGACGATAGGAGAGTCTGAAGAAGTTAATGAAGAGGAAAGAATTCTAGAACTTAAACGAGAGAAGAGAGGCAGAAAGACTGCAGTTACGAAAGTGCGCCACAATTTAGAAAGACTGAACGTGAGTGGCGAAGATTCCGAGTCGGTTGAAAATGAAATCGAAACATTGTGGAAGGTATTGGATGCATGCCTCACTGTCATGGAAGAACTGCAAGGAGTTTACTTACGCTGAGGAGACAATGAAAAGAAGAAGGCCGTCGCGAAAGTAGCAGAGGGTCTGGAGAAGGAAGTAAACAATGTTATTGAAAAAGCGGAACGGGTAATAAAGGACATCTTCGAGAAAAAACATGCAAATGCAACAAAAGAGACATTGCTACAGAGGCCCTCGCCTATGACACGTGCTCAATCAACGCATTCACCTGCCCACAGCCAGTCGTCAAGTTCAGATCACTCAGGTAACTGTAACCAGCGACTTAAACCTTTGAGGGTACCAGTGTTTAGTGGTGAGAAAAGTAAATTCGAGGATTTCTGGGAGATGTTTTTGAGTCTTGTCGACCAAGGGGTGGAGCCAACAAATATTAAAATGGCTAGATTGCGACAGAGCCTTACGGGGACTGCTCTTGAGGCCATCAGGGGCATAGGAGTTTCAGAGACAGAATACAAGGAAGCCAAGAAGGAAATTCTCCAGTCTAAATTTGGTGGTGAGCGAAGAAAGTTACAGGCATATATGGACCAGATCGAAAAGATGCCTCCCTTGAAGAGCAATGATGTACAGTCATTCAAGCGATTTGCTGATCTTGTGCACATAGCTGTTGTGAAGTTGCAAGCAGAAGGGCGTGGCGGAGAGTTGGGGGAAGGTGCATTGCATAGTTTGCTGGTGAAGGAGTTTGCTGACAGCCAGGTTGAAAGCTACAGTCGCTGGCTGAGAGAACACGAGAAAGACAGGTCTGTGTTGAGCTTGAGGGATTGGTTGAAGGAGGAAGCGAGGATTCGGGTTGAGGCAGTCAAACTGGCACATGGAATCGAAGCTGAGACTGTTGGGGCTGCTATGGATAGTGGCAAGCAGGTTGACAAAGGTGGTCACATCAGGAATTTGTTCAGCGAAGGCAATAACTTTGGTAAAGAACCAGCAGTGCTTACAAGCGCTGCTGGTGTACTGTGGAGGAAACCACGGAGTGTGAACTTGTAGACGTTTCCAGAGTGTGGGAATGAACGAACGTTGGAATGTCGCAAAGGATAAACGACTTTGTTTTCGTTGCCTGGCAAGTGATCATGAAGGAAGAGCTTGTACTAAAGCTCGACCTTGTCACATTAATGATTGTAAAAGAAATCATCATCACTTATTGCATGGCTTTACACACGGCAACACAAAGGATGGGGGAGTGGTGTCTCCACGGGAGGGGGCACCAGCTCATACACACACATCGACCTCCAAGCAAGAGACAGCAACTGAGGCTCTTTCTCTTCGTACCGTGCCAGTGTGGTTAAAGGCAAATGACCGCAAGGTGAAGGTGAATGCTATGTTGGATGATGGTTCAAACGAGACCTTTCTTAATGAAGAGGTTGCAGGAGTTCTTAGTCTCAAGGAGAGATACCGCACAGTTACAGTTAATGTTCTGAACAATGAGGTGGAAACATTCCAGTCGATGCCTTTGGATGTGACAATTGAGAGCCTTGATGGGGAGTTTAGTAAAGACATTAAAGTAAAGACTTGCCCTAAAAGGGTAACTGGAAACTACAAGCTACAGTACTGGAAACAAGGTAAGGATAGATGGTCTCACCTTAAAGAATGTGACTTTGCTGAACCTGCCCAAGATGGCCTTGTGGATTTGCTGACAGGTGTGGACAATGCAGAGTTGCATTATTCCAGAGCAGATGTACGTGGTGAGGAAGGGGACCAGGTTGCCTGCCTGGGGCCTTTGGGTTGGACATGCATTGGCCCACCAGAAGGAAAGCAGTGGTCAGGAGCAAGGGAACACATTAGCCGTACTTTGTTTAACAGAGGGCCCAATGTCAGCGTCAGCTATGTTTGCTGTGATATTGATCGTACCTTAAAGGGATTCTGGGAGATAGAAAACTGTAGCATTGAGAGACATGACGCTGTGATTTTCACCGAAGAGGAGAACGAAGCCTTGAAGAAACTTAACGATTCGATTGGTTACACTGGAAATGGATACAAAATGGGAGTACCGTGGAAAGAGGATAAGCCTCTGTTACGTGATAATCATCACACAGAATTATCGCGGTTAGGCAAAACAGAAAATAAATTGAAGAACTGTGCTCTAGGAACAGAGTACTCGCAAATTATCCAGGCATATGTCGAGAAAGGTTACTTGCGAAGGGTCGAACCAGATGAACCGTTGCCACCAGAAGTTTGGTATTTGCCTCACTTCCCAGTCATCCGTATGGACAAGACTACGACTAAAGTACGCATTGTGTTCGATTGTTCTGCAAAAACGGACGGTGTCACTGAATTTGTGCAGGACCTAAATTGCAGAAGGATTTGTTTGATGTGCTTATTCAGTTCAGGGGGAACCCCATAGCTTTGGCATGTGACGTAAAGGAAATCTATTTGCAGGTGGAGATTGAAGAGAGAGATCGTCCTTACTTTTGACTATTATGGAGGGACCTTGATTCTAGCCATTAATCTGATGTCTGTGAGTTCAGTCGAGTAGTGTTTGGTAAGAACTCTTCACCAATGGAGGCTCCGTTTGTTGCTCAAGAGAATGCCAGAAGGCACCAGGATGTGTATCCATTGGCAGCTGAAACTGTGCTCAGATCCACTTACATGGATGACTCGATTGATAGTGTGCAAACTGTGCAAGATGGCATTCAGTTGTACAAAGAGCTGGACAGTCTGTGGGGAATTGCAGGCATGCAGGCAAGGAAATGGGTATCTAATTCCCTGGAAGTTGTTGCAGCCACGCCTGAAGCTGACAGAGCTACTGAGTTGTTGATTACTGCAGGGCAGGAACCTGTTGTCAAGACGCTTGGTGTTTCCTGGAATAGTACAGAAGATACGTTTACTATTTTGCTTGCAAACATATCTACAGAACTTCCAGTGACAAAGCGAAATGTACTGAGGAAGGTTGTGACCATATTCGACCCATTTGGGTCGGTGGGCCCTTTCGTCATCAAGGCGAAGATCCTGCCTCAGGAACTGTGGGCAAAGGGCTATGACTGGGATGGTGTTATTCATGAAATTGCAAGTAGAATCGGAAGTTGGTATTGGCAGCTTAGGAGCCTGGGTAATGTGCAGGTGCCTGGATGTCTGCGTGAAGCAAAGGAGGTAGTTGCTAAGAGAGTCATCACATTTGTGGATGCTTCACTGCAAGCTTGGGGGACTGTTGTATATTTACAGTGTGTATACAATGATGCTACCATTTCAAGTAGGTTGGTCGCTTCAAAGTGTAGGTAGGTAGGTAAAACTTTATTTATGCAGGGTGGCCCATTCAGCACAGTGGCTGGTATCCAGAGGGGCCCTGCTAAATACAATTTCTAAAAATATAAAATGTCTAATAGTTTAAAATAGTTATAAAAATAGAGTTAAAAAAAAACTAATGTCTAGTAGTTGAAATAGTTATATAAAAAGAGTTTAAAAAATTGAAACGAGTTACAAGCATGAACTGTTAGGGAAAAAAATAGATATCATAAATTAGATGATACACATAAACGATTTGCCTCAATGTTTACTGCACTCGTCGTTTAGCATGTATGCGGATGACACTGTTATCTATTATTCTGGATCTGAGGCTAGCAACATCAGGGAAAATTTACAAGAAGACCTCAACCGTGTTGAGCAGTGGTTGGTGAACAGTAAGCTAATACTAAACCAGAGCAAAACCAAAGGGTTACTCTTTGGAACAAGACAACTGCTGCAAACCACCTCAGACTTTGTCCTGCAGATTCAAAGCAAGGACATAGAGAGAGTGACGAAGTTCACTTACCTTGGGACTATGCTCGATGAACAGCTTCACTGGAAAGAGCATATAGACACTACTTGTAAAAAAGTTAATAAGCGTCTAGGACTTCTAGCACGCATACGATCTTGCCTCACTCTTAAAGCAGCGAAGTGTGTCTACAATACCCTTATTGAGCCAATCTTAAGTTATACTGACACTGCTTGGGGTGAACTGTCTGTTGGCTCCAGCAAAAGTCTGCAGCGGTTGCAAAACCGTGCTGCCCGTATCATTCTCAAGCGTGACTCTTCTAGAGATACTTTTAATGTTTTAGGGTGGACTGACTTAGAAACCAACCGTAAAATCCACAAATGTGTTTTAGTTTTTAAATGTTTGCATAACTTAGTTCCTCAGTATTTAAGTAACTATTTCATTAGGAACTACAATGTACATGGTTACAACACTCGAAGGAAGGCTGACCTCCATCTACCCAAACCCAAACTTAGCCTTGGCAAACGTACTTTTAGATTTTCTGGCACAGCCCTTTTTAATTCACTACCTTGTAGGGTAGCACCGTTTAAGCCTATGACAGTGCCTCGGTTGGAACTTGCAGGAGCTGTATTGGGTTTGTGCTTGACACAGCATTTAACGCTTGTACTTGGACTACCCATGCAATCTGTAACATTTTATTCCAACAGCATGGATGTGCTGTGATGGATTTGGGGTCATGGGAGGAGCTTTTGTCCCTTTGTTGCTAATCGTATCGGGGAGATATAGATGGTGACAGAGCCATCGCAGTGGCAACATGTACCAACAGGAGAAAATCCAGCTCATCTGTGCACAAGGGGAGCAACACCAGACGAGCTATCAGAGGCTGGTTGGTTGATCTCACTCTGGTGGCGTGGACCAAAGTGGCTACTGTCAGAGGATAAGGCTGGTTGGTCTAAGATGGATGTATGGAGTCGCCCCCCTTCATTACCGGAATTGAGGACATCAGACCGTAAGGAAGGGGAAGATGTTGCAAATGTTCTAACATGTCGCCTATAGAGCCCAGTGAATCAAGGAGGAAAGGGAGGAGCGAAACCAAAGTGTGCAGACTGGAGGCTTGAACCCACACGTTTTTCAAGTTGGACACACTTAGTGCGGCTACAGGCCATGGTGTGGCAAGTGATCTACAATATGCACAGTCCAAAGAGAGGATAAAAGGACAAGAACTGTTGCCAGAAGAAAAATTGCAGAGGAGGAAATTATGAGTCAAGCACAATTGGAGGCATTTCCCACAGAGTACATGGCATTATTGACGGGAAAGGAGATTCAAAAGAAGAGTTCACTGAGCAAGCATGTTCTTGGTTGGACGATCAAGATGTGCTGCGATGTGATGGTCAACTTCAATTCGCTGAATGTCTTCCGTGCGATGTTACGTTTCCCATTATAGTGCCAAGGGTTCAGTGGGTGAGAAGACTGGTAGTAAAGTATTACCATGAGTTGTCTAACCACAGTGCTGGGACAAACTTTGTGCTATCGCAGATTAGTGGAAGATTCTGGATTGTTGCAGCACACGAGGAAATAAGAATGAATGCAGTGAGTGCAAGAACTGTAGGAACAAGCCAGCCACACAGATAATGGGGCCACTACCACAAGGCTGCGCTTCACATTTTGTGCATTTGACCAGACCACAGTGGACTATGCAGGTCTGTTCACCATTATACAAGGATGTGGGCGTCAATGGCTAAAGAGGTGGCTGTGTGTTTTTACACGCTTATCGACTCCAGCAGTTCATCTCGAAGTGGCGTGGGGGCTTAATACAGACAGTTTCCTCAATGCATTTACCAGATTTACTAGCAGACGAGTACCTAAGGAAATGATTAGTGATAATGGCACCAATGTCACTGGAGCAGTCAATGAACTCAAGGAACTTGTGGGTCAACTGAACAAAGATAAGATTCAGGGAACGACTGCACAGAAAGGAGTGAAGTGGACTTTTAACCCCCCAGGTGCTCCTCATTTTGGTGGAGCACGTGAGGTAATGGTGAAGGCAGCTAAGAAGGCAATATATGCAGTGCTAAGTAATAGTGATGTCACAGACAAAGAATTGATCACAGTTGTCACAGATGCTGAAAGCTTGCTTAACTCTAGACCACTCACCTATCAGTCAGCAAACATTAAAGATGATGTGCCGTTAGCATCCAATCACTTTTTGCATGGGCAAATGGGTGGGCAGTTTGCACCAGAGAGCATCGATACTACGAGGTTCAACCCACAGAAAAGGTGGCGCAAAGTCCAAGAACTGATCTCTCGAGTGAGGTCCAGGTGGTTGAAGGAGTACTTACCTATGCTGAATACTCGTCCAAAGTGGACCGACATCACCAAGGACCTTAAGAAAGGAGACATTGTGCTGGACCTGGAACCAAATCTGCCACGAGGGAAGTGGCCATTAGGCCATATTGTCGATACATATACGGGGAAAGATGGACATTCCCAAGTCGCGAAGGTTCAGTGTGGAGAAAAGACTGTGGTGCGACCAATCCACAAATTGGTACCACTCTTGTGACTTGTTAGACTTTTAAGTGAACTTTAGTTGAGGATTCTTAAAACTGTTATGTTTAATCATGTTTTACATACTGCGGTCCCCTCAGTGCAGAAAGGGGGAATGTTCAGGAGAGTGTGACATTGTGTTACATGTACCTTATTTAGAAATGAGTGACAGAGATCAAATGTCAAGTACTTTTACGTAGTTCCACGCGGTTTTTGGATAGTGTACGTGGAGTATCCACCATGGAGGTTTTTCCTTGTCAAAATAAAGTCAAACATTGAGTTTAACCGCGGATTTATTGTGTCATTCTTAACAGACACATTAAGTATAAGATTTCATTTACAAGTAAAATACCAATTTTTTGGGAGGAGGAAGGGGCTGGGTTTTTTTTCACAAACCCTTGCATAAAATGTACCAGTTACTGATTGAAAGTATTTTGTTTCTTTTGTATAAATATTTTTACTTCCTACCCCTTTTCCCTCATTTCTAAATTTATATAGTTACGTTTGACAGAGATCGATCTTTGTGCCAAAAGACTGTTATATTCAAGAAATACTGCAGATTACAAACCCTTGACATGAATTTTAGTGACTGCATTTTGACCCATTTAATTCTATCTGAATTTCTATTTTGTTTGCTCATGATTCTCACCTTGAAGAAGCCATGCAATTTGTCAGATACACATGCACCTGAAGTTAACTAACACATAGATTGTATTCACTATGTAATGTAATTTCAAATAATACATGTATCATTCAATTCTGGCCTAAATGCAAACATCTATTATTTCCTTTCACATGAAAAAGGGGAACATTATTAGTTAGATGCCTGTATGCAGGCTATACAATTCTTGATAATAGTTTGTAAGTTCGCTCTATTCAAGACACTTAGCAATATGCCATTTATGAGTTGCCTTTTGCCTCTATGTCAAGACGAGTCATTGTACAAACCATTCTTACGAAAATTTGTTTCATCTGTACTTCTATTTTCATGCAAATCACACTCCTTTCCGTATGAAACGTTCTGCACAAGGACTCATTTTGAAACAGAGGTAATGGTAACTTGGAAATGACCTATTGTAATTGCTTGTTAGAGAAAATTATAGACAATTCATATCTCAATGTATTAAAAGCTGTACATTCATGGAGAACTTCTAGATGAGTGGGTTTTACAAAACTTCGAGAAGGTACATGGGAAACCACTGGATTGCACTCCACGGTCAATGGATGCCCAGTACCTACAGATCGACCTTCAAGCAGAAAACATATGTAAACGATATTGTCTTCCTCACAATTATTTCTGTTGCAGTTGACTGTGCACTGTGGATGTGTATGTTTATAACTATACAAGTATAAGAATTCATTTACAGGTAAAAGACCAATTTTTTTGGGAGGAGGAAGGGGCTGGTTTTTTTTTCAGAAAGCCTTGCATAAAATCTATCAGTTACTGATTGAAAGTATTTCATTTCCTTTGTATAAATATTTTTACTCCCTACTCTTTTTCCCCTATTTCTAAATTTATATAGTTATGTTGTCATAATAGTTGCTTTTTAGATGTGTATAAAAAAGCTAATAATTGTTAAAATTATAAAAACCAAAACGTTTCCGACTGTACGGTCATCATCAGTGGTACATGATAGGAATTTACATACAACTTGGTTTTGTTCGATTAAGTTATTCCCGAGGGGAACAGTTTTTCAATGAAAGAATGTACTTGTTTAATCTGTTTAGGGTTGGTTTCTCGCAAGCAATTAACAGGCCTTTCATTATTTTCCTCTGAAAAGTGGTTTTCTCCGTGAATGCAATATTCCATGTGTACGCGTAGGTTGGGTGTTTTGCAAGGTGATGGGCCAGTTCGGAGTTGTGAGACTTCTTCTCGTGTTCTGCCTTTTGTACTATGAAGTTTCGATAGTTACATTTGACAGAGATCGATCTTTGTGCCAAAAGACTGTCATATCCAAGAAATACTGCAGATTAAACCCTTAATATCAATTTTAGCGACTGCATTTTGACCTATTTCAATTTTGTTTGATCCTGATTCCCACCTTGACAGAAGTCCTGGTTTATCCCTCCTTCTTCTTCTTCAAGATGAAATGTTGCACCAACGGGTTCTTCAGGTGCTGCACAAACTCCATGGGAGAGTGATAGACTGCTATCCACTGCTGAAGGCTGGCCAGTGCTGGAAAAACCTTTCAAGGGGAAAATAATGCAAGATTTAATACTACAGTTTTTAAAGTAATTATTGTGAACAAGAAACACACTGTACCAAAAATCCTTGCATGCACACCAGGTCATAATAAAAACTTAGTTTCTTATGTGAGCAGGCAACACCTGAAGTCAACCTGCAACTCTGGTTGACTTTTGAATTCTCCCAATCATTCCCCATGTTTGTATCAGCTGGCTAAACCTGGGTGGCTTTTACCATTTTTTTATGATTAGACTACATGTACAGTCATTTGGACTGTACATGTATGTACTGCATGCACATACAAGAGAAGTCATTTATTGAAAGCCAAAAGTAACGTTACCCCCGGAAGTAACAGCCCAGCCAAAAGTAGTGGCCCTTTGAAGAAGTCACAAAAAGAGAAACTCAAGCGCAATGTGGATGGAACAGCCTGACTGCAGTACTGAACAACTTGAAAACTTTCTTGCAACTATGATTTTTCAGCTGTATTTGTTTACCCATGCAGCAGATCAGTCAATGATATAGTGTTAACAGTTGTATTGTGATAAAATGCAGCCATTATACTTTCACCCTACAATATGTTTAGGGCCTTTTTTGCTCATACAGTCTGCTTTGTTTACGTCGGTAGTTAGAAACATATATTAACAGAACTTTTAATTTCAAGTGCTACACATCTGCTTTCTCTGAAAATACTGTGAATTCCTGTACAAACCTTTTTCAACCATCCGAAATTTACGGCTTACCGAAAACAGCAGCCCCCTTTGCCTGCTAAATCTGAAAGTAACGGGGGTGGCTTCTTTTGGAATTCTATGGCACTTTGAACAAGAAATTACCTTTGCCATGGTCCCTAGGTTGAGAAACATTGGCTAGCAGCCTTTTGCCCCTTTTTGAAGGATGTGCCCTGCTTTCTACAGAAATTAAAAGAAGAAAAATTTACTACACTCAGCACCTTAATTACCATCAAACAAAGAAGCAGAATGCATGTTCAAAGAGCTTTCAGTCACCAAGTGAAACACTTTTGATTATAATTTTTCAAAAGTAAACTAGAAAAGTAAATTAACCACCAAGGATATTTTCAAGCACAAGTGGTTAGTCACAGCAGACTACGGGAAGTCTTAGTGTGTGACTTTTTATGCAACATGAAGCTGTGGTTATATACCTGGAGGCAACATTGGAACTGGTAATGCATAAATAAACCAATAAAAATAATTCAATTGGTCTTTGATCCTCTATAAGCTTACATTACATTCCAATGTCTTAAGATTTTCCTTTTGGCCTCATTTCAATTAACTGAAGAGAAACATTGCAGACATTCCCATGCACTCAATCGTGTCTGTACATAATAAGCATGTGCATCAGTGTAGCCTCAAAACAATACAATGTGGTTGTTGGCATTAACAGACAATGTTTTAAGTAACCTTGAATTATTACAACACTTTCCTTTTGCACCTATCTATAACTGTAAGAACTCCTGCTTTGATGTTATAGCAGCTAAAGCTGCCTACACCCTACACCATTAAATACATGTATGGATGGAAATGGCTGGACAGTGATTCAGAAGCCATGCAATTTGTTGTCATATACACATGCACATGAAGTATTAATACAGAGATTGTATTCACTATGTAATACTTAATTTCAAATGAAACATGTATCATTCAATTCTGGCCTAAATGCAAACATCTATCATTTCCTTTCACATGAAAAAGGGGAACATTATGAGTCAGATGTCTGCACCAGTGCAGGCTATACAATTCTTGATAAAAGTTTGTAAGATCTTTCTATTCAAAGCACTTAACTATATGCCATATTTATGAGTTTCCTTTTGGCTCTATGTCAAGACGAGTCATTGTACAAACCATTCTCATGAAAATTTGTTTCATCTGTACTTTCATTTTCATGCAAATCACACTCCTTTCCATATGAAACGTTTTAAACAAGGACTGATTTTGAAACAGAGGTAATGGTAACTTAGAAAAGACCAAATGTAAATTATTGCTTGTTAGAGAAAATTAGACAATTCATATCTCAATGTATTAAAAGCTGTACCTTCTAGATGAGTGCGTTTTTTAAAACTTCGAGAAGGTACAAGGGAAAGTACTGGATTACAATCCACTGTCAATGAATGCCCAGTACCTACAGATCGACCTTCAAGCAGAAAACATATGTAAATGATATTGTTTTCAATAGTTAAATAACAAAATTAATTGTAACAACATTAACATTGACAAAATAAATTAATTATCGATGTGTATGTTTTATCATAACTATGCAAATATAAGATCTCATTTACAGGTAAAATACCTTTTTTTTAAGGGGAGAATGGTGGCTGGTTTTTTTTTTTTTTTTTTTTTTTTTTCACAAAGCCTTGCATAAAATCTACCAGTTACTGATTGAAAGTATTTAATTTTCTTTGTATAAATATTTTTCCTTCCTACCCCTTTCCCCCCATTTCTAAATTTATATAGTTACATTTGACAGAGATCAATCTTTGTGCCAAAAGACTGTTATATTCAAGAAACACTGCAGATTACAAACCCTTGACATGATTTTAAGTGACTGCACTTTTACCTATTTAATTGTTGCATCTGAATTTCTATTTTGCTTTCTCCTGATTCTCACCCTGACAGAAGTCCTGCTTGATCCCTCCTTCTTCTTCTTCTTCAAGATGAAATGTTGCACCGACGGGTTCTTCAGGTGCTGCACAAGCTCCATGGGAGAGTGATAGACTGCTATCCACTGCTGAAGGCTGGCCAGAACCTTTCAAGGAGAAAATACATGCACATGCAAGATTTAACACTGCAGTTTTGAAAGTAACTACGGACAAAAAACACACTGTATCAAAAATCCTTGCATGCACACCAGGTCATAATAAAAACTTAGTTTCTTTCATGAGCAGGGAACATGTGAAGTCTGATCTTAACCTGGAACTCTGGTTCACTTTTGAATTCTCCCAAGCATTCCCCATGTTTGTATCAGCTGGCTAAACCTGGGGGCATTTACCATTTTTTTTATGATTAGACTACATGTACACTGTCATTGGACTGTACATGTACGAACTGCATGTACATGCAAGAGAAATCACTCTGACTTACACAACAAGTTAGTAAATACAAGACTGCAAAATAAAGACCATGAATTTATCTTACCAAAAGTAAGATGCAGCATCTTTTCCACAAGATCACCACACTGTTTCTGCCAGCTGTACTTCGCAGCATACTTTTCACGAAGAAGGTTGGCATCTTCAAGTCGCACCTCTCTGTCTTTTTGACGGACAATTTTGATAGCCTTGGCCCATTCTTTGGGATCTTCTGAATCCACTAAATGAGAGAAACCTGAGGGAACTTTCTTCAAAGCATCTCCAAGTCCTGAGTTATCACTCACAAGAACAGGAAGACCAGCAGATAGAGCTTCTAGAGCAGTCAAGCCAAAGCCTTCAGTCCTTGATGGCATGATTGCCAGATCTACCTCACAGAACAATTTGGCTAGCTCTTCTCTACTTTCCTTAAAGCGGCGAACAGTTAGCTGACTTGGGGGGATACCATACTCGAGTAACTTTACTGCCACGTCATCCTCTTTTCCTGCTGGTGCTCCCACAAACATGAGTTGGTAGGATGAGTCTTTCAGTTCGGCGACCGCTTGTACAGCAATGTCGTAACCCTTCAACTTGAAATCTTCACTATCACCACGTCCAAAGACCAAAACACAGAACATACTTCTTTCTGCAGTGGCTTGCTGAACACTGTGAAACTCCGTGAAAATGCTTGGGGTGAGATTTATAACATCTTGATCCTTCCTACTGAAACGGAGGTAACGGGAGTAGGCATCTGCCAGCTTGGGTCCAACAGCAACAACTTGATCAGCCAGCTCACAGAGTTTTACTTCTGCTTGGTGTTTTTGCTCCCCTTTGAAAATTGCTTCTTCATAACTCTTGAACATCCCAAGTTCTTCAGGAGCCGTGTGGACAACTTGAACCCACTTGCAATCATACTGTCGTTTTATCAGTGGTATTTGTCGACCAAGGTGAAGACCATGTCCAATTACACAGTGAGGAAGATGATTTTTAGGCAAAGAGGCCAACCAATCAATTGGCTCAAATCCAGGAAGTTCTTCTGCTTCAATGAGCTGAACACTGTGACTTCCAGCAACTCTCTTATCTTCTTCGCTACACTTGGGGAGATAGACACAAACTTCCACATTAGGGTGTTTAGCAAATTCTATTGCTAGTTCTCTGCTGATTGTCGACAAGCCTCCCTTTGATGATCTCCATTCACTACTTAACAGAGTAACTTTCAATAATTGGTTGGTGTACTCTCTTTGTCCATCTTCCAGGCATTCCTGTGATGTCAAGGCTGCACTACGAAAGGATGATCCCTTCAACAGGAGATGATAACAACAATTCAAGAATTGATCAAATCAATTTAAGGACGTTCGCGCTAATTGTTTCTGTGCATCCTTACTGCGCACACAAATTCACATGCCACGTCATGCATAGAGCGTGCACACTAAGTACTAAAATGAGCAACGATAGGGCAGATGGCCATTGCTATAGCTTTGCCTGGATTTAACGATCCTGGATGTTTGGTGACCCCTACTTTTCTTTCCAGAAACAGATTTTATTTACAATTATCTCCACGTTGTCCAAAAATGAACAAAAATCAATGTGGGAAGTTAAAAAAAATTCAAGGTTTCTGTTCACAGGACTTCGAATCCTGCCATCTTACGGCTGCAAGGTGCCTGAAACTATGGTCGCTAAATGCAAACTTGTTCCTCACCAGTTGACTAAATTCACTTAATTAATAGGCCCACTTGAACAATACGTGGCAGAGGACATTTCACTTGAAAGATCTAATTGCATTATTTTTGGGCTTACAGACACTGTGGCCTTGTTTGCTAATGAAGCCCATTTTTTTGAGATTTAGGGTGTTCCTCTGGGCATGTTCTCTCCAAAACGAAGTCAATGACCCCCCATTTTTTCACATTTCTGACATAATTAACTCAGCATCTTACAGTGGTAAAAGTGTCAGAAAACTATCAATGTTGGAAAATTTTTGCACGAACGTCCTTAATTGGTGTCACTAACAGTCTGAAAAGGGTTTGGGCAATCTACTGTTAATTCAAACATGTAAAATTTTGTCACTGCCCAAGAAATTTTCCAAAGTAACAGGAAACCTCAAAACATGATGATACAATATGTAAATAGAACTGAGGCTTATTTTTTGTTTCAATGAAAAAATCAGATAAGTATGACATTGGTTAAAAGGTCCACTACTGAGAGTCATCGGATGCGATTTGAGGTTCATTATGTGAAAAAGCAAGATAGTGTGATTTTAAAAACCGTGTCATTATTGGTTTCAAACCTGAAATCTGTACCTTCATGTATTTCAGCCAAATAAAAGGTAATAAACCAAGCAGGATCAAATGAAAAGGAAAAACCATGAGGAGTTTAAAAGAAGAAATTACCTTTTCCAGCCTAGACATCACAGGAAGCCTTTAGAGAACAACTTGTATGCTCACACTAAAATATGGATTGAAGTAAATATATGTGTAAGCAAACATTGACTTGACTGCATAATTATGAAGAGTACTATAAGTGTCTGAATGAAGAGGTTGAAAAGAACTGCAATGATGTATAATTCTCAATAACTATGACATCAAAATAAACTCTAAATAAGCCTGTATAGCAAGTGTTCCCGCATCTTAGTGCACAAAATTTGAGGCACAAGCAAAAAACAGGAGGGAGAAGACTTCAAAAAATATAATGAAGAGAAGACTTCAAAAAATATATATATTGCACCAATGCAATTAAGTGAATGAACTAAACAAACAAACCGAGGAGAGGTTGCCATAAATTCAATGTGCAGAAATCCAGTATGCAAATTACTGCTCATTGTTAAAACCTAAATTCCTAAATACAGGGAAGTAAATGAAAGAAATGCAAAAGGAAGTTCAATAACAATAAATTTTCATTCAAGCCGAGGCAAAGAAACCTATTTAAAAGCCAAAAAAATGTTCAAAATTTTGCAGACATGCTTCACTGCATGTCAGCACTGTTCAGATTTATTCTTCACATTAAAGCAAAATCGAGCTTGAGCTTTTGCCGACGACTTTTTTGCAGTCATTTTATCGGTCACAGCATTACCAATCGTTCCAAAAGTTGAATTCAACTTGGAAGTAATACTGAACATTACTATTTTTGTTTTCTGAAATCTGGAAAACTACTTTAAATCCATGATTGATATTCAAAACTTACTTGAAAGCGTACAACTGATCATCATGTTTCGCGGCCGCTAGACTGCAAAACAGTCATATTTTTTGCAAACATGAGCAACGGTCAATATTTGAACGAAAGGTCTGGAGCGAGTGTAAAAATGGCGAGGGAGAGTGGGGAGAGACTCAAATGCCCTACGGGCGTGTGAGGCTTGCATGCTTCACACACGAGGATCGCCTTATGGCACTTCGCACCCTCTGAAAACATCCGAAAATGACTGTTTTGCAGTCGACGCAGCCGCTGAAGGAAGAAAAAATTCTTCACCAGAAAGGTTTGAGGACTCTGTACTCCTTGATCTTCCATATTCTGAGGCCACCAAAACATTCATTTGTATTTTTCCTTTCTATTGTAAATCTCAAAGCGGTAATTTCTCCGCATTAGGAATGAAAACAAGACCTTTAAAGTTTGTAGATTTGTCCTACAACACTCCATTACTGGGTTTATTGATTCCAGAAAATATCCATACCCTACCATGTGTGGCATCTTGGAATTGCGAGGGAGAGGGGGGTTTTCTTGGACTGGAATTCTGAAGGCATGGGGGGCTTACACAGTTCGGAATTCCACACGCATGGGGGGGTTTCAGCTCTGAATTTCCAGAGGGGGAAGATGGCGAAATCTTTAATTGAAATCGCTGATCTGATAACTTTTCTAGTTTGTAAATCAAGCACGAAGTGACTGCGAAGCAGCATAAAGATTGATCAGGTAGGTGTTGGCGTTCGTGCGTATGAATGAGCGGATGGGTTGTGCAGCAAGCTCCACATCGAAGAGGCCTAAAGTTGATGAATTAGTCGATAGATTAATAAAATATAAAACAAATCTGTGTTTCTTTGCAATCTTAAATTGTTGATCAACCACCTTGTGGCGTGCGAAAAACTCGCACCAGTCTCTCGTTACCAAGGTTGCATTACTAGTGGTCAGCAGTTACTGAATGAACGAAATTTTCAATATGGCAGGTGACGACACATCGTGAACGTCAATTTTGTCTTCCACTGGTATCAATATGATCTACTCTCCTGAAAATATGGAGCTAACGAATGGAAAACAAAAAGTTTTATTTGATTATAGAAGGGAAAGCTATGGTGTACTGTATTTAACGTTGAGAAACTTGAGTTGCTTATTGCTTGACCGAAAATTGTTAAAAATATTCTTGCTGCCCGTGGTAGGGTATGGATATTTTCTGGAATGATCCATTTACCTACACTTTTTAAGAAAAGGTGCATTAAATCAAGGTCAACAAAATGAAAGCAAGGCTATTTGCCGCCCAAAATCTCAATGGTATATGCAGGACACCCAGTATGTGCACAGGTAAGAAAACCAAATTAGGAACGGCGTTCTATGAACTCTAATAATTGTATAACCAACACATTGTGTTAAGGTTACTTCCCACCTTCGCGGGTGCCCTTCAAGAAAAAATTGTACGCGCGCCAGTTTCAATAAAACTCCAACAAACTATATATCATAAGAAAGCTTAATAAATGTACTATACGAAAAAAAAATACTATTTTAGCAATGTTTTCTTTTAGGAAGTGTCACGAGGCGGTAAGGCGAGAAACGACCGAGGCTTCTTCTATTGAATTTATCGGGTATCAGATTCCACAGTAGGAGCAAAATGGCTGCACAGTCTTATTCACAAGCCATCAATCAACAAAAGTTTGTTGGGCTTTTTCAATATTCTGATTGGTTGTCTAGATATCCACTTCTAAAGTTGGAGTAGCTAAAAATATGAGACGAGTTGCGTAAATGGACGCCACGGGAAAAATGTGTTAAATATCAAAATATCCTGACACAATTTGGTTTGTCATTATCTCTGGAATGTTCTGGCGAAATTTCACGAAAATCCGCCAAATCTGCATACCCTATAAATTCACTCAAAGTGGAGTATTCCTCCAAAAATCAAATGCGAGATTTTAGCTTGTAAAGGTTTGTAAACAACTCGTGCCACGCCCGGAGATTATCACACCTAATGAAACCGCAAACCAATGGAACAACAGGACCTTCTTAGCGTCTATGACAAAAGATCAAGATTTCCCAGGAAAAGCATCACATTGCAACATGTTTTTTTTTTTATCTCACTCAGTGGAGTTCAATTCAGGATGGCGATGTAATATAATGGGCAAAGACGCCAAAGGCAAAGGCAAAGGCAAAACCCGCAACAAAAAGGTTTAAGGCGGAAAATGTGCCCCTGAAAAACAAGACGTTAAGGAATCGACGGACAGCTTAAGAAATACCCTTATTGCTGAAATGAGTTCCCTTAGGTGGGTTTCATTTTCTTCATCACTTCCGCCAGATTCCGACGAAGAATATTGTTTGCAGCCTGCACTGACATTGACTTTGATTTTTAAGCTACTTGCTCCAAGGATATTCGAACGCTCCGGATCTTCAGCAGATGACGAGATTGTCGAAGGCTAAGCCAAGGTTTTGGCAAGGTTTTCTTTTCTTTCCTTGACAATATGGAGCTTTTTCTTTCTTCTTTGGGGCGGTTTTTTTCGTTTCCTTTACGCAAGGACTTTTTTCTGCTTTTGAGTTTTCCATAGGAGTTAGCGTAAAGAGTCTCCACATGGGAATTCTTGTCAAGTGCGTGATGTAAATAAAAATTTGCAAATGACATGAAATACGAGCAGTGAGGGTTTGCCGCGAAAACTTCCCCAGGGTTCTCGCCCGTTAACAAGATTGTGACACCTTCCTAGTTTATTAACTTTATAGCTCAAAAAGCGGCCGAGTTATTTAGAAAAAACGTATTTTCAAATAATTATTTGAAACGTATTTTCTAATAATTATTTTCAAATAATTATTTGAAAATACGTTTTTTCTAAATAACTCGGCCGCTTTTTGAGATTTTTGATGTTTTTCTTTTGGAAACACTAGATAAAATGACGAACTTAAATTTTGTCAAATAAAAGAAAAAAAAAATTTTTTGGCCTCTGAAGGTGGGAAGTAACCTTAAGTTAATTACGTGTCTTTAATTGTGATTTTAAATACCTAAGAATATGCAAAAAGTCTCACCAGCAGTAGTTACAATACACACTTCTTAGCATCTTGACTGAGCAATCACCAAAATCTTACAGGATCTCATTTCTTGCATTAGTATATTTCCAAAGAGAAAACTGAAAAATATGAAAGGAAAACATTATTAATATTAAAGACTGAGAAAAAATAACAATGTACTGTACATGTATAGCTGCAGTTATTATGACCATGGATATACCCAGAAGTTTTTTGAGTTTTGTACAAAACATATTGTTCAACAATACACAATGTTTTTCTTCTTTAGAATTTCCTCAAAAAACTATCAATGTACATTTTCAATGATCCAAGTTTGCATCTCTTTCTGCTGTGCGTATGCATTGCACCTAGATATACCTAAGAAAAACCTATGCACATTGCAAAGTCCTTAAGGTGATTCCTTAGTATTGCATTGCGCATCCCTACTGCGAACAATTTTCACGTCATTAGCACGTGCGCACACAAAACGTAAGAGATTTCCCTCAAATTAAGCTTGATAGCGAAATAAATACTCCTTTTCTCTAAAACGAGCACGGTGACCTCCACTTTTTATTTCATAATTTCAATGAGAACAATATCCTCAATAACTGAGAAAGAAATTAGCAGAAATCTAAGGCTACTTTTTTGGCAAATGAAATAAATAGTGCATGTCCAAATTATGTTTCCTTTGAAGGATAATAAAACGCAGGGTATTTGAAGACATTTTTTGTGGGACATAGCTGAATAAACAATCACAGAAAGTCAAACTCTGTGTGATGTAACACGCTGCATTGAAAAATAATCAAGCTTATTTGTTGCAAGCGGAGATCACTAAAAGTCACCTTAAAAACCGTATTTGTCAGCATTGTGGCGTGAAAATTTTAAGAAAACTCTGAAGACAAAGCTCAGCGAGATCTTAAATTAAATTTTTCTTATATCTTTTATTTTTCTTCCTTTCTATTTTTTTTTAATATAATTAGTGTACTTCATACATAATATATAACAAGTGTACTTTGTACTTATCTCACTTCATGTATTATATTGTTCACTGAAAAACCTTTTAAGGAGTGTACAATAAAATTTTATCTTATCTTATCTTCTTATCTTACCCCCTCTTTTTATTACGTTTTTAATATCTCCTTGTCCTGCAACAACAGCATACCAAGTTTCATCAGAAATCTATGGCGGGTTCTTTTACTAAGGAATCACACCTTAAGATCCATTATCAAGCTCAACCACTTTTCCAGGCTGATGCCCTTAAAAATTACCTCCATGCAATCTTTGTTTTCTAGTGGAATTTTGGCCAGTGAAATTAGCCACTGCTCTTAGCTTTGCTAGATTGTCCCTGCATACATAAATGTTTTCTAATGGTAATATGATCTGAATCAAGTTTCCAGCTCGCTTTTACCAGGAGATAGGAATATTGCCTGTTTGCTCACGATTTGTGTAAAATGAAGACTACAGATGAGCCCCAGACAAAAATGCAGGCTGGTACAGATTGAAATAACTAAAAAAGCCACCTATACTTTTGTTACTTTAGCCTTAGGAACAATGAGAGTGTTCTTTGACTACTGATCTGAATTAGACTGCGAGCAGTCTCTTTCTTTTCCTAGCGTTTTCCTTGCGTTTTTGAGTTTCGCGCGCGGAGGATTTCAGGAACAAAAACCGACTGCTCGTAGCTAGTCTAAACCTGAATCAAAAATGTTGTGACGTTGCATGTAAATATTGTTTATTTTCTGAAACGGATTGATGACATCAATACGAATGGGAATGAATTCTTTCAGTACTACCAAACAGCTGAAAGTGTGTATTTTTCTCTAGATTCTGCAATAACAAATGTATGGTCTGTGGTCTGAACGAGTACATGAGACTCATTAATTTCCCTCATGGAATGTACTTGAAAGTGAAAGTGATTAATCATCATTTCCTTTATGATTCGCTCCTAATTTGTTTAACTCCTTGCTCACTGCACGTCTACTGCAAACAAAAACTTAATCGCTACAATGTAGTCCACGTTTCAAAGATGAATTCATGACATTACGAACAATCCTTACTACATACCAATCTACAACAAAGATTTCTTTCAGCACGCACAACCTAACTCCGCTTACGTACCTTCGAGGAATTTGATGATCAGCGTGTTACCGCACTACATGTTGATCGATGACATCGGTGAATACACGATTCAACCCATGATTGCAAGTTTCAAACGGCTTAACCCAGCGTATACGGTATGGAAAGGACGTTAACTGGCGAGGCTGCGGCGGCAGGGAGTAGAAGAGGATTAACAGAATGAAGAATGACACGGAATGTGGTGCCACCTAGGACTCCTAATATGGCTGGTAACCCGATAACTTGTCGTAATTATCGAACAATAATAACTGTGTGCCAGTCCGATTCTAGAAGTTCTCGACTTGTCAGACAAAAGAAAATGTTTCGACATAAGTTAAAAACGCAAGTCTATAAGGGAAGATACAAGGAATAATTTTCTCTTTAAGTTTATGTACTCTTTGTATGGTTCCAGGTCTTGACACAAATACAGAACAGTCCAACAACAGGACTCTTCTTTCCAGACTTCCGCGTTCGTTACACCACGTTACGTTACGTTAGCTTGTTGCTAAGGTGAAGACCTCACGCTACACCCATCATCAGAATAGACCAAATACCACATACGAACAAATCATCATTCAAGAGGTTTTTTTTCCACATCAAGTTTTCAAAACCATTTCCATGGAGATGACAAATTGGTACTTTTAGCACCACAATGTGTTAATAATGCGCGAAAAGTGTAAATTTGGACATCTCCTCTGCGAGCAAAGGCAATTTTGCCATACTGAGATTCCGCTGTCGTCTCGTACGCCATTGCAATCGGTAACTATGGACGATTGTAATCATGATTTAGCTGAAAACGCGGCTGCCATGGCTAAAGACCACTTTAATTTACTTCATTCAAGCACTCTGGACGTGAATGATGGTTCTGATCATAAAGGAAAAGAAATCGAAGACGAAGCATCTATAATAGCTGAGGATTGCGAAGACGAAGAAACTCAACAACAGCACAGACAAATATGGATCGCAAACGCATGGTAAACAATTCGAACAAAAAAAAGCCTGTTAGGAAACGCCAGGTTACAGCTAAAATAGCTGCAACAAAATACGAAATTGGTGAGTAGAAATTACATTGTACACTGTTACCAACCATGTAAATCCACTGTAAGCTGTAAGGAAAGCATAATGTATTAAATGTCGATCCGATACCTAAATGGTCATGCGTTACTACCAAGGTTTTAAATACTATCGCTACATTTGTTGACCAAGATGCTTTCATAAAGTTCAAAGATACGTTCTTCAAAGATTCGTGTTTCGTGTCATCCATTTTCGTCAATTGTACGGATGATTTTGATTTTTTGAGATGTAATAATCGTCGCCATTGCCCTCATTGTATTTGCGGGTTGCATTAGAATAGTAAACTTCTGTTTTTTAAAAGAGCTTAATTATGTCTTTGTCTTCAGAATGCAGTCTATGGGGCTTTAGATCATTTTTCCATTACTTCAAATTTGCAAATGATCGATGAATCATGAAATTACATGATTTTTTTTCGTTCAATAAACTTAACATGTACTAAGAACATTTTACCCAAACAATTTATAATTAACTGCACCGACCTTCATTGTGTTTAGTAATGGATGCAATAACACAGCGATAACCAAATAGTGTCGGTTTTTACCAAAAATAATTATGCAAGATCAACAGATAATGAAACATCAAATTACATGTCATTGTTAATTAATAATAAATAATGAAGACTCTAAAAAGTAGAGGTTAAACAAAGATGACAAGAATAGTATATATCATCAACAGATCTTAAAACAAGTTTAATAAAATATGTTGACATGCATTAACACCATTTCTATAATAGCCTGAATTAGAATATCAAAAAATTCCTCAAAATATTTTGATTGGCAGAAAGATTATTTAGTTCAGACAGTGCCAAGTTCCAACAGTTCTTCTGATCGGGTCCCTTAAATTAAAAAGCATCTTTGTGGAAATTAATTAAGGGATCTAAAATTAGCAAATCTGCCCGTTGGCCTGTTAGGCTCTGTGATCAGATGGCTAGAAAAATATGTAAGAAAGAAAGATAATATCATTAAGAATTGGTGATTGCCCATTTCTGACCTCATGCATGTTATGACATTATTTTATTAATTTATTTGTTAAGTAAATTACTTTGTGAAATTTTTTCCCATGGTTCGTAAAATTTGTCTTCAGAGTGTATGACAAGAGATGATTTCAATAGGTTGGTATTTAATTATTGTAATCATATAATAATATTTATTATTTTTTTATTAATACATACTCACATAGTGACTTCCATGTAAATTAAGTGACTTTTACTGGAGAGAGAGTAAACTAAATTTTATAAATTATATATAATTATAATGCACTGCATTGTGTAGAGCAGGGTGGAAGTATGATAATTGTAATTGGAGACACAGACGGTGGTCAAATGGTCTAAGTACAGTCTAGGTTTGAGCCTTGGTCAAATTAGGCTAATTCATATTCTGGTCAGTGTAAAACTCAGACTGCGGACTGCAGACTGTGCCCAGACCAGGGATAGAATGCAGACTGCGGACCAGGAGTAAAATGCCAGCCTGTAGACTTAAGTATATGCTATGTTATTTCCATCATGGAGTGCTCGCCACAAACAGCGATATTCAGGCTACTCTGACAGGTAGTGAAAGTCTGCACTCTGGCAAGCCTAGTTAGCCTGCACATCACTCAGGTTAGCCTAAATAATGTTCTGGTTAGCCTGTTTACAGTTCGCTTTCAATGATAGAAATGGTAACACAATTCAGTTATAAAGTCTTTAGTGTGCAGTTTCTTTTTTTTTCCTGGTCTGCAGTCTGCATTTTACTCTCAGTCTGCATTTTATCCCCGGTCTGCAGTCCGCAGTCTGTGTTTTACACTGACCATTCCATAGTCCCAGTATTGGACTGGAACTTAACAATATAGCTTGCAATGAAGGTTCATATGGGGGAATATCAGTAAATAAGATTACGGGTAATGTAATTTGCATTTGAAAAGACTCCCTGCATTAGCCTTAGTTGTATTAGCTAAGCTCTAGTCCAGTACCAAGGAAACAAATATTGCCTCTTAAAAGATCATTGTGTTGTGGTCTTTGGCAAAACACTTTATTCTCATAGTTCTTCTCTCCACCCAGTACATGTACGAACAGATACCAGTGGATTGTTGAGGCAAACTGACAAAATGCAGGAGAGTAAGCTTGCAATGGACAAGCAAGCAGTAATTTAACTCCTAAGCACATGTAGCCTATTCTTGCTACAGAAACTGGCATTCAAATTTATCCTCAGTTATGAGTCAGTTAAGCTTAATGTTTTATTGCATGGGGATTTTTTTTGACTCAAAATAGTTTTGTTGCAGTCTGTAGCCTAATTTGGGTAAAACACATGATGTATATATGATACATTTAATTTGAATGTTCAATTTTTTATATATCTTATTTTTTTCAGTTTCCTCCTCAGTTCAAGTGATTCAGGTGGTCCAGTGGAAAGGATCAAATAAATAAAATCCTTTCAGGTATTTAAAGGCACTCAGTCACAGTATTTTGAGTTATTTTGGCCACATACAAAATTACGTTTAAATGGTAGGAAACCTGAAAATAACAGTTTACTAAGATAGAAAAACACCAGAGAGATAATGATAAACCATAAAGGAACAAGGATGGCTAAGGATTGGGAAGATTACCACAGATGAATGAATTTGAAAAATCGAGGCTAAAACTTTTCAATATGTGCAAACCATGATGTAGCTCCTTTAAGTCAACTAAATTAGTTGAAGTTTGTTTGTTTTTGCATAGCCGTATGCATATAATGACCAAAGACAATTGTTTACATGTACATTATTATGTCTGAATTTATGAATATCATGTCAAATTTAGGCAAAACGTTTTCACCTGCCCGCAGGCAATACCTGGCAGGCAGGCTGATGCTGCTCATGAAAACCCAGGGTGGCTTCCGTTAAGAAGGGTTGGGGCAGACAGCCCATTAGTCCCTGGCTACCAGCTGATACCAAGCAGGACCCCTGAGATCTAACCCCAGGGGGTGGGGTGGCTCATAAAGAGAGGCATTTTTGTCAGTAAAACTGGTCATTTTCTTCGCAGAACAGCCTTGGACCACCATGCCCTGCAGGCTGAGGGGTCAGCAGTGCACACCAGCCAGCTACACACAAGCAAGGTGGGTGAGTAAGCTGTGTAGTGACAGACTGCCTGTGATTGATTGAGTGAAAAAGCCTGTGTAATTTCTTGGAAAAGTGGCAGGATGGTTGTGTTGAAATTGACATGGTTTTCATTAATCCAGACATAAATGCCTCCTGTTGTTAATGTGCACGTCCTGTGAATGGTTTAAACGCCATGTGCACTCTAGTTTTGACACTGATGTAATCTCCTATGCTACCAAGTACGTGACTAAATGACAGCAAAATTTTTCAGTGACAAACTCAAGTTTAATGTCAGGAACACAAGGACAGAACCACATCGCTAACCACTAACTGTTAACGTCTTCCAGCTGCTTTGTTATCCATAGAAAATTTTATATTATGAAATGGAAATGGCAAGCCTATTACTGTATTTTGGCTAAACCAGAGGAGAGCTGTCAGAGATGATTAAAGCACTGTACGTTGCAACGATTTTGTTATAATAAACATACCAGAAGTGGTTTTATGTTACCTGCATTTAACTTAAAGATCTTCATTAAAGTGCTTCCTTTTCTGTATGTAATGGGAATTGTAAGGACATCTGTGAAAAAAAAAATTTCTTTCTTCTTTCAGAAAAATGCTGAACTCAGCAACTTATTTGAGATTCAAGGCTAATAATCTTGAAAAAAAAAATGCATGGCTACCCCCAGTTTTCTTTGTGGATTCCAATAGCCCTTGCTAAGATCTGCTTTTTCTATATTGTCCTAAATTGGGGAAAAGACCTTTGTATGTAGTAGGCACCGTCCTTAAAACAAGTTATAAAAGCTTAGAAACACTCTGTACATAAGTCGAAGTGATGAGACTGACTGGCTGCCTCATCTCTTGCAGTTTATATTATTTTACATTAAGACACATCCGGTTAACTTAAACACTACATGCATGTATGCATAGTCCTTATGGTGTCTGTTTAAATGGGGTCAGACTGTTTCTGCTAGTTATAGACTATCTGTCAACCAAAATGCTTTGCAAGGGTTTGTTTTTGATTTGAGATTCGATTCCATTACTGAAGAAAGCATCAGAAAAATTGAAAGAATTTGGGGCATTTGGCAGATTCAAATTTAATTTAGTGGTAAAAATGGGTATATCATACATGTACATTTGCTTTACATGCCATTTGGCTTAGAACTACTGTATTTTGAAACTCTGACCTCGCTTTGTAAGGTGACAAATGACAACAAGAAATTAAAGTTACTGCTGAGAATTGAAACAACTCCATAAAATAAATTTGCTTCTTTTTTTCTTTCACGAGACCAAGTAAGAGGGACTGTCATTCCACCAAAACTCCCGCTTGACATTTCAAATTTACACAACCCTGACCAGTTTCAAGCTAAAGTTTAGACAGTGTACACAGCCTCTTATGCGTGCAGCTCCTCCTAGGAGGAGCTACACGCTCAGTAGTTTGACTGCTTTGAAGGGAACTAGACTAATCAGGTGATGGCTGTTCTTTCTATGTTTAGACACAAAGTGCTACTTGCAAAGAACAATCACAGGGTTACCAATGGACAGAGTGTGTGTGGTGTCCAACAAGATTACCGTGATACCAGCAGCAAAATGTGAAGTTGTTAACTGCTGTTTTGATCATAAACTAAACCAGTGCTACAAGCCAAAGAAATTATAATTTATGTCTGTTTAACAAATAGATTCCATACCATGTTACTGTGCATCTGTTCAATATTAGTATAAATCTACTAGCGTTCTATTAGGAATGCCGTTCTCCGATTGGCTATGCTATTCGCTACTATTCTCTTGCAGATATAGTGAGTAGCCTAGCAGTGTGCACTTGTTAACAAAATAATGGCTGCTTCTTTGTACTTTGGAAGTGTCTGAAAAGGATTTAGATGAATGACTAGTAGATTATTACTAAGAGAATCACGCAATAGAAATCCAGAGCTCATAATCTAATTGTTAAATAGAGCACAGTTGAGATAAAAATGTGGTAAGAACAAAAAGAAGCACACAAGCCATTAAATAAGTGCGTCACTGATGTTCCCACCATATTTTGAGGTCTTCAGCATGGAATCTAGTTTTTGTTTCTAGTATTATTCATTTTCAATTCCCTAGAAAACTGATTGGAATCTTATAAAACAAATCAAATTCATGTATTGTTGTTTCATGCAACATATTTTATCTTGACTTGATGCTGGGGTTCTTGTAACCTCCTGCAGAGACATTCTTTGGCTTGTCACACACTTCTCCTGTAAGGTAGTGTCACGCACTCCTGCCATAAGGAAGGAGTACGTGACAAGCCAAATTTCAATGTTATTGCCTGTTACAAAACCCCCCTTAATTCTAGTTTAATTGTCAAATTGTAATCAGCTCAAGATTCAACTTTTCACAAAGTATAAAAATTAATATTATTATTATTGGAAGAATTCCAAGCCACCTTAGATTTTCAAAAAATTAAAGTGGCTCTGAGCCCCCTCCCACAAACCTTACAAAACTTTGCAAAACTTTGTATTTTGATGTGCTGACTCGATTCCATAATAAAAGGTGGCCACTGGACTTGCTTTTCAGTTATAAGTATTTAAAGCTAAAATCAAGGATGTTTTTAACGGGATATGCTGTTGCTGTGGTAACCTTTTCCTGTACCAAAATGGCAATAACGTGTCCAGCAATGGCTGGCCATTTGTTTAATATTATTACGCAAACAACTGAAAAAAGCGTCAGCACTGACTCATCAAAGAACAAGTTCTGAAAACATGCTGGGGATGTCCAGGATGTTCATCATAAAATTTTACTTTAGCCAGGGGGGAAAAAGTATGGACTCCAGTACCTACATTGTGTTATGGGTACTTTTCAGTGTGCACTCTCACATAATTAACTCAACCTCAACCATGCCATCCTCCACCCACCCCCCATAATGTTCTGCCAACTCTTTGACTCCCATGCCTTTGACCCACAATGCACTGCTGATGTCTCGAGGTACAGTACAGACCCTCTTCATAAATGGCTGCCAAATAAAAATTATTTTGTAATTATTAAAATTACCCCAGCTAATCACATTTGAGTAGATAACTCAAAAGAATTTGTACTCTCAAACAATGTTATTTGAGATAATTTAAATGCATACAAAGGAATTTTAAATTGGCAGCTATTTATGAACAGGGTCTATATAGCATGCTTTCTAACTTCAACTGCAACAGAGAGCAGTTCTTACTAGGGTATGGAAAGTAGAAAATTTTAAGTAATATGGAGTGCTGGAAATTAACACACGCATTTCCTTCTGCGCATTAGCTCTAGAAGGGAAATGGGGGACTATACAAGGTAAAGGAAATTCTTTGACCTTGGTGGGATTTGAACCTATGATCTCCAGATTAGATCACTGTTGCTCTAATGAGATACTAGGCTGGACGATTGTACCCTTGATCTCAATCTTACAACGGTATGTTTGATACAAAACAATCGGCAGTTAGTCCCGTGGATTGGGTATATTCAGCCCTTGGGTACATTAAGTGAACCTGTTCTGGCCCGGGTTGTTCAAAAGGCAGTTAACGCTATCCTCCACATAAATCACTATCCAGCGGATAGCATGGTTTGTTGTGTTAACACGTACTTACCCACCAGATAGCAATTTATCCAGTGGATAGCATTATCCGTCCTATGAACAACTGGGTCCTGTAGCGCACGTATAATCTTGTGTGCTCTTGACAAATGGCCATCACTGATATAACAGTAAAATATTTGCACTTGCATAAGTCCGAGTCCCCTGTTTAAGTGAGACAGTCATCAAAAATACAAATCATTTATTGAAATTATGCATCTCGTACTACATACAATTTTGTTACTCAACTTTCTTAGCGGGATATAACCTTTGAGTACGCCGAGCTTATCATTATTACGTAGTAATAGCTGTCCAGCTATAAATGTTCATGTTTTTTTGTTCTGATACAAAACAAGGTGTTAGAGGATTAGTGTAATCCTCTCAACTCTAATAGTTATACATAGTTATTAGTAATTATTGGCTATAAATGTTCCTCACTTCCCCTGAAGGGATACAGTAATCCTTACCGTAAATGTTCAAAGTTCAAAGGAGTTTGATTAAGAACTTCAGAAAAATAGGAAATGAGAATTTCCCCATCTTCTCAAACAAAAAGCTGCAAAATTACAATTCTTTAGGTAACAAGTTGGCAAATTTCAAATGCTTTGATGCTTGACATCAAAGCACTTAGTACAGTCAAAGCTTTATGTATGTGTATTTACAAATGTCGTGTACTTCAAGTCACACAACAAACAATTCTTTTCATACAGTATTCTATAGGTTTCAAACAAATATCAAACCAAAAAGCATCAAGTTTAACATTCAACCAAATATGCCGACAAATGTCAGCTGTTCTTTCATATGGCTACATCCTTTATGTCTTCACACCACCTTCCTGCATCTGAGTATGTTGCTAAAAAGCTTAAATTTGTGTTGTAGAAAACCAGCCCCAAACGTTGGTCTCACAGCTCTGCGCATATGCAAGCCATAAGGTTGGCCCATTCTATTCCACTGTTTATCAAACAATCGAAAGTGAACTGATAACTTTTGAATAACATTTTCCTTTAAAAAGTATCACAGTTGGTCTTGTTGATGGAGGTGATATTTCTCATTAGAATTCATTTGCAAGTTCCGACTCCCATATATACGACTCAAAACTTAATTCCATGGATTAGTCTTAATTGTATAACCATCTGAGATTGCTACAATGTATGTGGTTCAGAGAGGCACTTCATGGCCACGCTATAGCTTGCACATGCACTGAACTGTGAGTCTCATTCCTTAAGTTTTTGTTTCTTACTGCACTAGCTTGACAAAACAAGCGGCTCTCTAGAGTTCCATAACAGGTTGGATTTTGATTGGCTTTTAAAACAAAGTGAGTGGAAGTAAAACACCACCTAGTCGATTGAGCAACATGTTTAGACATGCACAATTCAACCGAAGGCTGATATTTTCAAACTTCCAATCAGAAATTTCCAGTGTCAATCGGTTCCTGTGCAGCCAATGAAAGTACAATTCGAATTTTAGTCTGTTCTTATGCTTTAGTTTAGTTCAACATTGTCTTCTCCATACAAGCTTACTGATATATTTAGCGAAGTTAATGACTCAATTTCTTCCAAAGATTTAAACAAGAGGTTGTCAAGATCTCTATTTACACCAGTGTGGTCATTAATTACAAGTCTGAGTGTTGTCAATGAACAACTTTTTGCCAAACCATTAGTCATATTGTGTGCCCAACTTTTGCTCGAGTCAGTGTAGTCATGGACTGTAAGACTGAATGTAGTCAACGACTTGTTATTCGACAAACCCTGACCCAGACTGTATCCCCAGTTGCCTTCTGTGTCAGCATAATTGTGGACTGTAAGACTAAATGTAATCAATGACTTGTTATTCAACAAACCTTGACCCAGACCGTACCCCCAGCTGCCTTCTGTGTCAGTATAGTTGTGGACTGTAAGACTGAATGTAGTCAATGACTTGTTACTTGACAAACCCTGACCCAGACTGCATCCCCAGCTGCCTTCTGCGTCAGCATAGTTGTGGACTGTAAGACTGAATGTAGTCAAAGACTTGTTATTCGACAAACCGTGACCCAGAGCGAACTCCCAGCTAGCTTCCATGTCAGCATAGTTGTTGACTGTAAGACTAAATGTAGTCAATGACTTGTTATCCGACAAACCTTGACCCAAACCAGTTACCCAGCAGCCTCCTGTGTCAACGTAGTTGTGGACTGTAAGACTGAATGTAGTCAATGACTTGTTACGTGACAAACCTTGACCCAGACTGCCTCCCCAGCGGCCTCCTATGTGATCGTAGTTGTGGACTGTAAGACTGAATGTAGTCAATGACTTGTTATGTGACAAACCTTGATGCAGAATGTCTCCCCAGTAGCCTCCTGTGTGATTGTAGTTGTGGACTGCAAGACTGAATGTAGTCAATGACTTGTTATTCGACAAACCTTGACCCAGACTGTACCCCCAGTTGCCTAATGTGTCAGCGTCGTTTTGGACTGTAAGACTGAATGTAGTTAATGACTTGTTATTCGACAAACCTTGACCCAGACCGTACCCCCAGTTGCCTAATGTGTCAGGGTAGCTGTGGACTGTAAGACTGAATGTAGTTAATGACTTGTTACTTGACAAACCTGCACCCAGTCCATCTGCCCAGATGCCTGATGTCTCAGTGTGATCGTTTACTTCAAGACTGAATTTAGTCAATGACTTATTTTGCGACAAACCTTCATCCAGACCGTAACCCCAGCTGTGTTCAAATTCTGTGCCAGTGTAGTTGTGGACTAAATGAACGTGGCTGTCTAAGGCAAAACTCAACTCAGTAAGTGACTTGCTTCCTAAGATGATTTCCTTCACTTCATTCGGTGTGAAGTTACTGATGTCAATTGGAAGAGCAGATGAAGTTTTACATTTATTCTGAGCACTTAAACATTTCCAGTCTTCTGTCACCAAACCATCCACGTTTAGAATGAAAGACTGCAATTGACCTTCTCTGTGTAACCTTTGCAGGGCAGCTTGTCCACAATTTGTAATTTTGCCACTCAGGTTAATGGTCAGTGAAAGGAGTACATTGTTAGCGACAAAAAAGTTTACCAGACAATCAGCAACCCTATCGCTCACTTTACCATTGACATTCAATGTAAGACTGGATAATGGCAAAGTTTGTGGTAAGTGACTGCCAAGGGTGTCTACGTTATGGATACTCAACTCACCCCACAAATTTATGGTCAAGGTCTTTTCTAAGTGGCCAACTCTTGAGATCGGATCAAGGAGGGAAGATGGAGCATCTACAAATTTACCTTTCATGTTTGGATGGAGTGTAAGAGATTTCCAAGACTTAGTTGCTGTCAATTTGTGAATCTCATCAACTACTCTTATCCAATGTTCTGGCAAATCTCCAAGAACTTTTAACGCCAGAGAGTGCAAAGTTCTGTTCAGTAGAAACCCGTTTGCAAGCAAAGTGGCCCCATGGTTGTTTAGACTTCCATGGATGACAACAGTGAAAGAATTCAAAGTGGTTTCTTCTGAAAGTCCCTCACTTAAAGCAGAAGCCAAGCAGTCCTCCATATCGCCAAAAAGGGTCAATGAGAAAGAGATGAGCGATCTCCTGGATAACAACAGTTTAAAAGCATGAACAGCTGTGCTATCTGGAACACCGAAATACTCCAGGTCGACTGACTCCAATTGTGTGCTTTTCAACAATCCAGTGCTGCTGACATCACGGGCCCAAGCATCACTGTAACTAAATAGTTTCAACTTTACAGTTGTTAGTGAATTACATAATGACAATCCTGTTCCCAACTTGTCAGCCACATCTGCGGGAATACTCTTAAATGTTTTGAGAGTCAAGGAAGACAGGGACGAATTAGATGACAAACCTTTCAACAGAGTGCTTGCCAATAGACCTGTCATGTCAGTAGAAATAACAAGATCTTTCAAAGTTTTACTGTTTTCTAGAATGCCACACAAATCCTTTGCACTGTCCTCGTCGAGAGCATGCGCTTTAGTTAGGCTCAGTTTATGAAGCCACCATGGTTCCATATTACTGGCATGTGAGGAGGCTTTGCATGCATATCGCACTAGTCTTAAAGTTTCCTGATCTTTGAAGTTCAATTTTAAACTCTGAGGTAAACTAATAGAACGGCAAACAACCATCGCCAAATTATTGGCAGCTCCACTCTCACCCAAAAGTTCAAATATGAAAAGGCCATCTCCTCCAAGACAATGGCAGTACCTCTTCCCATAGAGAATCTCTCCAATCTGACTGAAAAACATGGCTCCATCCTTGCCCAGAATACCAGCAGCAAACAAAAATACTTGTCGGTATTTATTAGTAATATCACTCTTGTTTAATTGAAACTTATCAAAAATGCTGATATTTTCTTTCATCAGCTGTACTAGGTAAGTGGCAGCTAAGAATTCCTGAAATGTCCTGTGAAGAAAGTGATACTCATGTTTTGGATTGAGCTTCTTAACACTGGCTTCCATGAAAACAACACCCACTTTAGCAGCTGAGACACCTTTGCCATTGGTTATTGATTTTTCTAGCTTGGCCAGTTCCTTTTGTTGGAAAGAAGGGCGTTCTTCTAGGAGACATCTCCACGCCAACTGTCCCAGTGCGAGTGTGCGATCTTCACATTGTTTCTCCAAAGCAAAGCCATTGTCATCTTCTTTCGCTTCATCATCATCTTCTTTGGCTTCATTATCTGTTTTCGTTTTGTCATCTTTGTCAACTGATGAAATATCATATTTAGAACAAAATCTTCCCAGCAGGCAGCGATAAATGATCTGATAAAGTTTGGTACGGTTTGATGGCAGTTCCCCTTCATGGTCTTCAAAAACAATGCAAAGAAGAAGTAAGTTTAGTGGATTGTTTCGCAATGCATGTAGAAAAATGTTTCCTTTAATAGCTTGAATGAGGCATTTTCCTTTTAACAAATCTGCTTGTGATCGACCAACAGTTCTGAAATGTCTTCTGATGTACTCAGAAGCATCTTCAATGGTAAACCCATTAATTTGCAAAAGGGTGTCAAAGACATGGCGTTGCCGAATTTCAATTCCCTTCTCTTGACGCGAGGTGGCTAAAACAGAACAGCGTGACAAAACTCTTCTTCTCAACAGCTTATCGACAGCTTGCTCTGCTACTTTTGGTAACTCGTCAAGGCCATCCAAGATTATAAGAATCTTGTCCTGCTTCTTCTCATTGTTGATGTAATCCAGTAGCACTTTTTTCTCTTTTTCTGTTATGTCCTCGGGTAGTAGTTGATCGTCAATAGCTTGCATTACATCTCTATCCATGTCGCGGCACTTCAGAAGTAACATCAGCTTGAACACAGGAAAATCATGCTTCTTGGGTATTGCACGTCTTGCCCAATCATTTGCTATTTTTAAGCAGAAAGTTGTCTTGCCGATGCCAGGGCTTCCCTCTACAAGCACCATTCTGGCTTTTTCTTGACTCCCCTTCCCAAACATAGAGCGGAGTCTTCGATGCCAGCCCAATTTTTCCTCTTGCTTGTTAAGGTTAAAAATTTCAAACATATGTATCTCTTTATCTGTGAGTTGAAAATTACTTGTTCTCCTCCATTTGACTTCCAACCGGGTGTACACTTCATCAAGAGGCAATTGGATGGTGTTCTCCCAAAGAAGTGGTTTCAATTTAGAACGTCTGATGTATTCATCTTTCAGAAGTTCGCGGAAAGGACGAGAACTAAATTTACCTGGAATGGAATGACAATTACTCTAGAGTCAGAAACAACTTTTATTATGCTGTGCTGAAATTGTCACATTAAAAAAGATGTTGCTCCACCAAGTCAGTGAACAATTCTAAAGACTGTACAATTCCGAAACACCCCTCCCCAAAAATAACGGATCCCCCAAAGGAACATTAATTTTTACCTTCCTATTAAAACCCGAAGGTAATGGTACCCCGAAAATAACAGCCCACCCAAAAGTTGTGGCCCTTTGAACAAGCCACTAAACTCAAGCGCAATGCGGATGGAACAGCCTGACTGCACTACTGAACAACTCCAAAATGTTCTTGAAACTACGATTTTTTTGCTGTATTTGTCTAGCAGCAGAGTGAAAATGTATCATTATTATAGTGTTAACAGTTAAGCGACCATTATACTTTCGCTCTACAATGTTTAATGCCTTTTTTGTTGTTACAGTCTGCTTTGTTTATGTGGGTAGTTAGAAACATACATCAATGGAACTTTTAATTTCAAGTGTTACACATCTGCTTTGTCTGAAAATACTGTGAATTACCGTACAAACCTTTTCTAACCATCTGAAATTAACAGCTTCCCAAAAACAGCGGCACTTTTTGCCTGCTAAATCTGAAAGTAACTGGGGCCGCTTTTCTTAGAATTCTATTGCACTTTGAACAAGAAATTAAAACAGACCAGTGAAAATTGAATTACCTTTGCCATGGTCCCCAGGTTGAGAAACAGTACTGGGTAGCCACCTTTTGCCCCCTTTTGAAGGATGCTCTCTGCTTTCTACAGAGATTAAAAGAAGAAAAATTTACTACACTCATGCACCTTACCATCAAACAAAGAAGCAGCCTGCATGTACAAAGAGCTTTCAGTCATGTGAAACACTTTTGATTACTATATTTTTATAACTAAACTAGAAAAGTAAATTAACCACCAAGGCTATTTTTAGCACAAGCGGTTAGTCACAGCAGACTAGGGGAAGTCTTAGTGTGTGATTTTGTATGCAACATGATGCTGTGGTTATATACCCCGCCTGGAGGCAACATGGGAACTGGTAATGCATAAATAGGTAAAGGTAAAGTCTGCATGCAAGCCAAGTGGCCCATCAGGCCGGAACTTATCCTGGTTTCTGTGGCATGAAGCGACTAGGAGTATTTCTACTCCCCCCTGGATGGGATGCTAGTCCATCGTAGGGTTACCCCCAGCATTAAGTTCGCCAGTACCCATTTATAAACCTGGGTGGAGAGAGGCACTGTGAGAGTAAATTGTCTTGCCCAAGAACACAACACAATGTCCCCAGCCAGGGCTCGAACCCGGACCGCTCAATCCAGAGACGAGCACACTAACCATGAGGCCACTGCACTTCCCACAATGCATAAATAAACTAAAAAAAATAATTCAATTGCTCTTTGATCCTCTATAAGCTTACACTACATTCCAAAGTTTTAAGATTTTCCTTTTGGCCTCGTTCAACTGAAGAGAAATATTGGAGACATGCCAATGCACTCAATCGTAAATATAGTAGAGAAGTCCGTTAAATCGTTTAAGGCTAAATTATGTAATACCATTCTTAACTCTCAGAAAACTAATGGAATTTTTTAACTCTTATTATTCGTAGTATGTTTGAAATTGTACGTCCAGTTTATTATTTGTAACCATTTTTAATAGTAACTTAATTAAGTATTTTATTGTAAATAATATCGTATTTTAGCATTTTTTTGTAAATAATATATTTTTAGCATTCTCATTATTTTAAGCTGAGGGCCCCAAGTTTATCAGTAACTTGAGTTACTGTCACGGGTCACCCTCATTAAATAAAGTCTTTCACTTCACTTCACTTCATCGTGTCTGTACGTAATAAGCATGTGCATGTGTAGCCTCAAAACAATACGATATAATTGTTGGCATCAACAGACAATGTTTTAAAGTGCTACTATGGCGAAAATTGCATCATTCAAATCTGAGCCATTTTAGGACATGAACAAGTAGTCTGTACAAGAGTAAAAATGCTGTTTACTGTTTTCCAATATCTATTTTTGTTCCAGAGATATTCAAGTTTTTAAAATATGCAAATTAGCCAAGTGATGATGTCATACACTCAACCGAATTTTGATCAAATATATGATAAACAAGGATATCTCAGTCAATTTGTATCAGAAATGTTTGATTTTTTACAGTAAGATTCTACTAGAGGTGCTCAGCAATACAGTGCTAATCAGAAGAAACCTAACAGGAAACGCGTTTGCGAACAGGAACAGAACGGATACAGAACGGGTACAAGAACATGAACGGAACGAGTACAGAACGGATACCGAACGGATACCGAACAGAAATGGAACAGATACAGAACGATTACGAATCACAAAAATGGAAAGAAACGTTCACCAGAACGCAAACTATAAGAGAACGTGTTCTTCAGAACACATGCTAGTAAGTTACGCCATCAGAGTGCTTACCAAGGATTTGGAAATGATGTAACTTTTAATGTGGCTAAACATGATTTAGGCAAAGTTAGACTCGAACCAATGCAGTCAGCGGTTTCCCCTTTTACAGTACGTGACTTGCGGGGCGGCCCCCTGGAGATTTGCAGGGCTGTTGTGTCACATTGCATTGCACCTGCTGTGCTGCCAGCTGATCATTGCGGATCATTTGCTTTGTATTTTGGCGAATCTTTGCGGATTCTCGCTCTGACTATTGCTTGTTCTGTCGCTGTTTGACGTGATGCACACCAGAAACATGCTTAACAACCAGTCGGCAACTTACGATGCCTTCTCTCTCATGCTGGAGCCCAAGGAAATTCCTCCACCACCGGTTTCAACACCACTGTATTCTAGTGTGACCTCAACAGCTCCATCCATTATTACTTTATCTGTTTTATCGCCAACGTCTCCCGCCTTTCTGGCCACCATCGCAAACGCTGTTCAGCAAGTGCTTTCAGCCCAGCATGTTGCAAGCTGTCCTAATTCTAGTTCTTCCACGAGTGTGGTCATATCTGGAGGCATTTCTGCTCTGCCGGCTAATCCTAGCCAACTTGCTGCCCAAGCTTCATCTTTTGCCACTTTTGACGCTGGCTTTGCATCCTCTCCACGAGCCACGGCAACTCCTCTTGCTTCAGGTAGGCCAAATAATTTTGTTGTCCCTACCTTTGTGTCGACCTTCTCCACTCCAATTCTGTCGCTCGCTCTCTCAGCTTCTTCTAGCACTGTCAATGCGGCTCTTCCCTCGAGCGCCATTACCACTACATCGTTGGTTCCGTTGCCTGTCTTGCATCAACCGTTCGTTGTGGTTCCTGGGTTTTCCCCCGTTCTGGCAAAGTTAGGCAGTCAGATCATGGCTGGAAGTTTGTTGAACTCCACGAGATGCTGCCCTTGAACATTGTTCTCACCGAGTCTGAGCTTCAGTTGCTGTTCGATGGGCGCCTTGTGCTAATGTCTCCGCAGAAGAAAACTAAGACGCGCATCAAAGATATTTCTACATGGTTGGAGGCCTTCTCTGTTTACTGCCTTATCATCGTGTCGTACTTCCCTCATCGCTGGAAAGATCTCCTGCAGTATCAAGTCCTGATACTCCACACATATCACCAGTTCTCCGGTCAAGTTTGGTTGTCCTACAACCAAGCGTTTAGAGAGAATGCCACGGCAACTAACCTGACAGATTGGTCTCAACTAAACAGCACGCTGTTCAGCTTTCACTCGACTGGGTGGTCCTCGCGTTCTCCCCGCGATTCTTGGGATGGCCAAAACGAGCCCCGCAGTGCTGCGTCTTCGCAGATCATAATGTAAATCATGGAACTGGGGTCATTGTGTAGCTCCCTAAGCATTGTGCAGTTTTGCTCACAAATGTGCCAGCTGTCATGGCCCGCACCACGCTGCAGTTTGCCCAACTGAGACGCCCACCAAGCCCAGCTCATCCTCTAAGCGTTCTCCTGACTCTCCACCTCCCCAGTCCAGCAGCAAGTCCCGTCGCGTGTAGACTCGCTCACCCCCTCTTGTATTGTTTCCATTATTGAGTATTTTTGTCCCCAGTTTTCAGCCATGCCCCTTAGGGATCTAGGACTAAATGTTGTATTTGTGGCTGTTCTCGTGTTATTAAAATTGATTGTGTCTATTGTTACCTTGTCTGTTCATCTGCGTAGCTCAGGGGGTTCTGGGAGGGCTATTTACGCCTTCTTGGGGCTGTGCTTTACCAGCACTTGTGTCTCCTGTTCTTTTTCCTTTCCTAGTCAGACTCCCCCCAGTTTCTGCAGTGACCCCTTTGCAGGCAGAGCAGTTTGCCTGGGAGTTGTGGTTTCATCCCAAGTGGCAGAAGGTCAATTTTGTGTTGGATGGACTCCACCATGGGTTTCATTTGGGTTTTTTCCCTCCCAAAAGCTCAAGTCCGCGAAGAAAAACAAGCCATCCACAGTTCAGCATCCCTCTGTGGTTGACCAGTATTTGGCCAACGAGGTTTCTCTAGGTAGGGTGGCAGGTCCTTTTAGTGTTCCTCCCTACCCGAATCTTCATGTTAGCAGCTTTGGGGTTATTCCCAAAAGAGGCCAACCAGGGAAGTGGTGCCTCATCATGGACCTTTCCTCCCCGGGGGGTCTAGTGTCAATGACAGGATTGATCCAGACGAATTCACCCTCATGGCCAAATATGATGTGGAGGCAGCCTACTGCAATGTGCCCGTACACCCCTCTCACTGCTTTCTTCTGGGGATGAAGTGGCGCGACCAATTCTACGTGGACCTGGTTCTCCCCTTTGGCCTTCGATCGGCTCCATTTATTTTCAAGGCCATTGCAGACATGGTGGAGTGGATCCTCGTCACTTCCTACCAGATTCCAGATCTCCTCCATTACTTGGACAACTTCATTACTGCAGGCCCCACCCAGTCTCTCCAGTGTGCACAGAATCTGGCTACTGCTCTAGAGGTGTGTCAATGGCTCGGTCTACCGTTGCATCCTGGCAAGTGCGTGGGCCCCTCTACAGTGCTCATTGTCTTGGGTATTGAGCTCGACTCTGTCAACCAAGTTGCACCTCTCCCCCAGGAGAAGTTGTTATCGCTCTAAAATCTCATTGGTTCTTAGCTCCCTCGAAAATGGTGCAACAGACGTGAGCTTGAATCCCTTATTGGACACTTGCATCACACCGCCAAAGTTGTGTGGCCGGGAAGGACATTCTTACGCCACATGATTGACCTGTTATGCTGCTTTCGGAGGAGAGATCACCCCATTCGTCTTAACCGAGAATTTCATCTGGACATTCTATGGTGGCATCAGTTCTTGGAGGATTGGCACGGCGTTAGCTTCTGGCTCTTCCCAGGACTGCTGCCCGAGGCTGATGTTGAAGTGTCATCCAATGCTGCAGGCTCGATGGGCTACGGAGCGTACATGAAGGGCCACTGGTTTGCTGGCTCCTGGGCTCTGTCGCAACAGCCGCAGTCTATTGCCTACAAGCTCTTCCCTATAGTTCTTGCAGCTCATGCCTGGGGACACTTTTGGGTCAAGAAACATGTCCTGTTCTGCTCTGACAACGACGCGGTAGTCCACATCTTAAATACCAGAACATCAAGAATGCCTTGCCTAATGCAGTTGCTGCGCAGTCTGTTATTTCCCGCTGCTCGTCACAGCTTCTCCTTTTCTTCCCAACATGTGTGAATTACAAAGACAGAATATAGCAGGCCAAAAATCCAAGTAGTCACATGCGTAAAGCAGTGCGTAGTGTTAAAACAAACTTGACAAGAACTTCTGACTACGATGTAAACAGAGTTTAATTGACAGAGATCAATGTTCCATACAAACTCAAATGAAATGAATCATGTGCCAAGATGAAGGTAGAAATAAACCACGTGCCATAAGCTTAGCCGTAAGTCGTATGATGTAAACCATATGCCGCTTCGAACTGAAATACAATAACGAAAATAGAAGCTAACATAACTAACATACCGAAGTATAAAGATAAAATAACACAAATGAAGAAACTATTGCTAACGTTCTCAATAACGCCCGTAACATGGGAGTGTAACATAATCGGCACTTATACTGATCGTACGGAAGGCTGGAAAACAATTAATAGGCTACATGGTGTGTAACTTGGACGGTACTTTTATGGCAAAGTAACCCTATATTGGAGATATGGACCTAATCAAGCGGGATTCCGAGCATACAGAACTAACTAACCAATTTAGTAACAATAAAAGGAAACTCAACTGAAAGAATAAAAAAATAGAAAACCTAAGAACTAACCCTAAAGAACAAGGAATAGATTACTCACTTTGGTTTGCACACACACTGAACTTGACTTGATAGAATAGACGAGTACTGAACAGTGTAGAGAGAAACTATGGCCCAATGCCGAGTAGAAGTTGACGCAGTGAAATCTGCACTTGAACTGACCTAACCGAGGAAAACCTCGTGGATATATCTAACCGGAGAACACGTACGCAAAACCTAGCGGTTATGACTATTTCCCTGACGGACATAGCAGCTGAGGGCTGGTCAACCACAGTAGATTAAGTAAGGCCTTGTTTGAAAGTGACAATTACTTGATAACATCTACGGTAAAGTAAGTTCCTGCGACAAAAAAAACGAATTAACATCACGTTTCAAAACCAACAACATGTACCTGGTGTTAACAATGAATTAGCTGATGCCTTATCTCATTTCAATTGGCAGGAATTTTGGCACTTGGCCCCAGATGCACAGCCTCTTCTTACTTTGGTACCCCTCGAACTCCTGGCAGATTTGACATCTCTGCCCTAGAACAGCAGTGCCACTCCTTCTCAACCCAAGGCCTTGCCCCCTCTACGTGTCGATCTTATGAATCGGCCCAAGCACAGTTTATCTCTTTCTGCACTCAACTAGGTAAGCTCCATTCCTCCGGTTCTCCATGTCCAGCTGACGAATGGACGCTGTGCCTTTTTGCTACCTTCTTGGCCAAACGAATTCAGCACTCCTCCATTAAGGTCTACTTGTCCAGCATTAGAGCACTCCACATTGAACAGGGGTTTCCAGACCCCCTTGCCAACTGTCTCTGCTGTCAGAGGGTGGTCTGCGGTATCAAGTACTGTCAGGGCTCCTCATCTTCATCCCGCTTGCCTAGTACCGATGACTTGATGTTACTGATTTGGCAGTCTCTGGGTCCTCGTCTCTCAGATCACCTCAAGTTCTTGCTCCCTTGGGTACTTTGGCTTTTTCTGCACCTCAGAGTTCACAGTGCCCAGTCTGGCTAGCTTCTCTCCATCACTTCATTTAGGAGTGCAAGACATTGCAGTGGATTCCCCGTCTGCGCCCACGTGCATGCGTGTAAAGATCAAGGGCTCAAAGACTGATCCATTTAGGAAAGGTGCCTTTATCCACATTGACCTTGGCTGGTCCCCACTCTGTGCAGTCCACTCAGTGATGGCATATCTCGCTAGCAGGGGCGACGTTCCAGGTCCTTTGCTCCTGTTCCAGAATGGGTGGCCTCTTTTGTGTGCTTTGCTCGCGGACTGGCTTTGGAAGATCCTGGCCTCCGCAAACATTCCAGGCAACTTCTCTAACCACAGTTTCCACATCGGGGCTGCCACTGTGGCGGCACATTTGTCCAATTTTTGTCCAGCCCGGCAATCTTGAGAAAATGACAGACCGAATCATCTTGTGCCTTTTTTTATTTCTTTTTACACGCACTAAGCAAGCACCTTCCCTGCATCTTCTTGTCGATTTCGTGTTCATCATGACCATTTTGTTATTGTCAACAAGCTCAACTTATGTCCAAATAAGGAAATGGATTGATGAGTCGAGTTAGACTGGGATTGAAAGGTTTCCTCATGAAGAGAAACAAAACCAAACATCGTTGATTTGGTTGACCTTTATTATGGTGGTGTTCACCAACTTTGCGGAAGGATCAGCGAGGATAACGTTCAATCTTAACTGAGCATTCACCTGTGAAAATAACATCAGTAAAAGGATCACAAAATGCTTGCTTCGGCTTTTTGTCAGTACTTTGTACCGCTCCCGTCCTCCAGCCGAGTTTCTGCCGCATTTGCCGCACAGTTTTCAGTGATACTTCAATGTTAAATCTCACTAAAAGTATTCGTGTAAATACAAGAGCTGAAAGTTTGTCTGTTGCTTGCATATTTTCATCGATTGGGTTAAAAGTGCTTGGCAAGCTGGTTTACCGCTTCCTTCCTCGGGCAATCACACAGACTACCGATCGCTTTGTATCGTTTCGGAAAAAGACTTACTATTTATAAACTGGCCTTGAAGTCACAATACCATCTTCCCATATTTTTCAAGTAACTGGACTCATATTTTCACCCCGAAAATTTAAATTTACTCTTCATATTCTCGCATAAAGGCGACAGTTTTAACCTATTTCATGAAATGCAAATGAGTGTTGCTAATCTTGCAAACAAGTTCTCTGAAACCTCGTTCTTCTAAACAAGTTCCAAGAACGCTTACTGATGGAACGTTAACAGAACCGGACCAGAAGAGCACAGAACCGATACAGAACAGGAACGGAACTGATACAGAACACATACAGAACAGATACAGAACGGGAACGGGAATGCGTGTGGAACGGAAACAGAACACGTTCTGTCAAGCATTCCCTGTTAGGTTTCTTCTGATCAGTAATGGCCTCGCGCACGATGTTGGTGTACAAATCAAAATTAGCAAAAATCGGACAAAAATTTGTTTTAGAAATGCTGTAATTCACAGGTTATTAATTTTTTTCTCTTCAAATTAGCACCACCTTGTAGTGATTTTCATGTAGTTTCCTTCCATCTTAGCTACGTCTCAAAAGTGCTTGTGCCTTTCTTGTAAGGAGTCAAAATCACACATACTCTCCATTCTAATCTTCGCAAGTAGCATAACACATCGGGCCGTATTTTACGCTATTCTTATCGCGCCCATTGCAGGCGCAATTTGCCATTTTTGCCTTTTTGGCAAATTTTGCTTTTTGCCAAAATCGCGCATGTTACTCCTTTTGGTGGTTTTTGCTTTTGCCTTTCACGCCAGCAAAAACATCGCGCCCTTTTGGCTTTTTGCATAATTTGCCTTTATTCCGAGTCCAGCAAACTGAGTTGGTTCAATTCCGAATGTAAGCTTCCTTAATCATAATACAGGTTTCACAAGGCAAAGCGTTGCAAATTATTGTTGAAGGAGCTCTTTTGAATCACAAAAATGGAATCACAAAAAAGGAGAAAAGAGTTCTCCAGAATGCAAACTATAAGAGAACGCCACATCCTAGTAAGTTACGCTATATATCGCTATCAGAATGCTTACCAAGGATTTGGAAACGATGTAACTTTAAACACACATTTGTCCAATATTTGTCCAGCTCGGCGATCTTGAGAAAATGACAGAACGAATCATCTTATGTCTTTTTTTATTTCTTTTTACACGCACTAAGCAAGCAAGTTCCTTGCATCTTCTTGTCCATTTCGTATTCATCGCGGCCACTTTGTTATTTACAACAAGCCCAAATTATGTCCAAATAACGAAATGGATGGACGAGTCGAGTTAGACTGGGATTGAAGGGTTTCCCCATGAAGAGAAAACAAAACAAAACATTAATGTGTTGGTTGACCTTTATTACGGTGTTGTTCGCCAACTTTGCGGAAGGATCGGCGAGGATAATGTTCAATCTCAACTGAGCATTCGCCTATGAAAATAGCATCACTAAAAGTATCATAAAATGCTCGCTTCGGCTTTTTGTCAGTACTTTGCACCGCTCAAGTACTCCAGCCTTTATTACAGTGTTGTTTGCCAGCGCTCTAGCGGCAAAAGTGCCACGAGGCAAAATTAGCAAAACGACAAAAGGGCAAAAATAGCGTGGGCCTGAAAGGCAAAAAAAATGCGCGATGCCGGAGGTGCAATTGGCAAAATGCAAAATTTGCACGAAAGGCAAAAAAGGAAAAAAGTGCTCAAAACGTGCGAACAAAGGCATGATAAAAGGACAAAGTTTTTAAATTAAAAACGTGGTCTCCCGCTAGTTTTTCAATCATATTTTTTTGACAGATACAATCACAAATGAAAGAATCCCACCATTTTAAAGCAAAATTTAGGTGCACTTTGGAGACACCTTCTTGAATTGAATTGTTCACACTAAGAAGTTAAAAATTATAATAATGCACTTTCCGTTTTGGTCAAAAAATGGGGGAAAAACGGCACTTTTTGCCTAACCTGTTTTCGGAATTTTGTTATTGTTCTTCTAATAAATCCCTTTCAGACGGAAAATTTCGCTTTTTGAGGTACACATAGATGGAACTTTAATTCTGCGAAGTTTTACGACCACTGGCTTTAAGAATGACGAGAAATAATAAGAAATCTAGCGTGAGACCGTTTTTGTTACGCAATTGTACACCAACATCGTGCATGAGACCTAATGTATGAGCTTAACAATTTTTGTTACCATAGCAACATACTGGGTTCCAGACCTCCACGATATTAAAGGATTTTCTGACCACTTTTAGCATTCTATATTGATATTTGCCAATGGTGCCTCATCTACATGATCCAGGAAGCATATAAATACGTTAGGTTGACTTCATGGCCTTGTTTAATGTTTTCCAAGCGTAAAATCACTAAAGTATTGAAATCAGGCTAGAGGGGACTGGAAAAGAGTGGGTTGCCATGGAAACAGAAATTGTTACATTTGTAGGTGTGTTGCATATAGAACTATTAGCCCACCAAGTTTCAATGGTTTTGGCTGCAAATTGACCAAGATAGTGCTCTTTATATACTTGATGTAATATTTGGTTGAGTATATGATGTCATCAGTCATCTCATTTGCATATTTTACTCATTTTTCAAGCTTAAATGTCTCTGGAACCAATGCAGATATTTGTAAACGGTAAACAGCATCTTTACACTTTCATAGAATTCTATGTGATTAGCCTAAAAAAATCAAGGGGTAAAAATTTGATCATAGTAGCACTTTTTAAGTAACCTTGAATTATTACAATACTTTCCTTTTGCACCTATCTATAACTATTAGAGCTCCTGCTCTGAAGTAATAACAGCTAAAGCTGCCTACACCCTACACCATTTCATACATGTATAGATGGAAATAGCTGGACAGTGATTCAGAAGAAGCCATGCAATTTGTTGTCATATACACGTGCACATGAAGTAATAATACAGAGATTGTATTCACTATGTAATACTTAATTTCAAATAATACATGTATCATTCAATTCTGGCCTAGATGCAAACATCTATTATTTCCTTTCACATGAAAAAGGGGAACATTAGCAGTTAGATGTCTGCATGCAGGCTATACAATTCAGTTTGGAAGTTCTTTCTATTCAAGGCACTTTTTATATACATAAATTATACATACAAATAGCTATATAAACAAATATACATACATATACATACAAATAGCTATAAATTTTCCACCATTCGCCTCTTATGCTTAGGGAAAATAGTGGATCAATGCAATTTGTTGAGACGAAGGAAAGGAGTTCACGATCGCCGCAGGAACTAAAGTTTGTTTGCTGTATTTCACATTAGAAGATTTCAGAAAAATCGTTTAAATGACGAGTTTGTGTGGAGTTTGGTGGTGCTCCAACACAATTTACATGGCCAGTACCTTCCCTAAAGTAAAGAAAAGCTCCTCTTGAAAAACATCCTCTGTCTCAAAGGAAAAAGTTGACTTCACGTCCACTCACACGGAATCGCACGAAACAAATTTTACAGTGTAATAACCAAGCAAATCAACTTCAACTGTACCCATCATTGCATCCAGTGAATACTTTGAGCCAAACGAAAATGACTTGGAGCTAAATGCGGTCGCTTACACATTTTCTAAGATCTTCCAGCCTGATCAAACAAACTTCAACAGTTCCTTCAGCGATCATGACCTACTTTCCTTCATCTGTTTTCCCTTAGAGGTGACTGCAGAAACGAAAAAAAAAAACACTTTCTCTGCTGTGGAAGATTTCTATTCCTTCAGGTGGCATTCAGGAAGACAACAACTTATAGGGAAGGCAAAACAAAAACAGACCAGATCGACGACAAAGCAAGACTTTTCTGGGGAAGCATTGTCAAAACAAAACATCAAAGCCTGACTAGCCTCACGTTCATGCGACTCGTCCTGGGCGCCAACCAAGTGGTCTGCCATATTTGCATTCGGTGTATTGCTTGTTAGGGAAAATTAAACAAACCATATCTCAATGTATTAAAAGCTGTACCTTCATGGAGAACTTCTAGATGAGTGGGTTTTTCAAAACTTCGAGAAGGTACATGGGAAAGTACTGGATTACATTCCACTGTCAATGGATGCCCAGTAACTACAGATTGACCTTCAAGCAGAAACATATGTAAACGATATTGTCTTCCTCACAATTATTTCTCTTGCAGTTGACTGTGCACTGTGGATGTGTATCTTTATAACTAGATACAAGTATAAGATTTCATTAACAGGTAAAATACCATTTTGGGGGGATGAGGAAGGGGCTGGGTTTTTTTTTTCACAAAGCCTTGCATAAAGTCTACCAGTTACTAATTGAAAGTATTTCATTTCCTTCGTAAAAATATTTTTACTCCCTACCCCTTTTCCGCCATTTCTAAATTTACATAGTTATGTTTGACAGAGATCGATCTTTGTGCCAAAAGACTGTTATATTCAAGATATACTGCAGATTAAACCTTTAATATCAATTTTGGTGACTGCATTTTGACCTATTTCTATTTTGTTGGATCCTGATTCCCACCTTGAAAGAAGTCCTGCTCGATTCCTTCTTGTTCTTCATCGTGAAATGTAGCACCAACAGGTTCTTCAGGTGCTGCACAAGCTCCATAGGAAAGTGATAGACTGCTATCCACTGCTGAAGGCTGGCCAGTGCGGGAAGAACCTTTCAAGGAGAAAATATATGCAAGATTTAACACTGTAGTTTTTAAAATAATTACGAACAAGAAACACACTGTACCAAAAATTCTTGCATGCACACCAGCTCGTAATAAAATCTTAGCTTCTTATGTGAGCAGGGAACACGTGAAGTCTTAGCCTGCAACTCTGGTTCACTTTCAAATTCTCCCAATCATTCACCATGTTTGTATCAGCTGGCTAAACCTGGGTGCATTTACCAATTTTTTTATGATCACCCTACACGTAGTCATTGGGACTGTACATGTATGTACTACATGCACATACAAGAGAAACCACTCTAACTTACACTACAAGTTTGTACATGTAAGTGCAAATTAAAGACCATGCATTCATCTTACCAAAAGTAAGATGCAGCATCTTATCCACAAGTTCATCACACTGTTTCTGCCAGATGTACTTCACTGCATACTTTTCACAGAGACATTTAGCATCTTCAAGTTGCACCTCTCTGTCTTTTTGACAGACAATTTTGATAGCCTTGGCCCATTCTTTGGGATCTTCTGAATCCACTACATGAGAGAAACCTGAAGGAACTTTCTTCAAAGCATCTCCAAGTCCTGAGTTACCACTCACAAGAACAGGAAGACCAGCAGATAGAGCTTCTAGAGCAGTCAAGCCAAAGCCTTCAGTCCTTGATGGCATGATTGCCAGATCTACCTCACAGAACAATTTGGCTAGCTCTTCCCTACTTTCCTTAAAGCGGCGAACAGTTAGCTGACTTGGGGGGATACCATACTCGAGTAACCTTACTGCCACGTCATCCTCTTTTCCTGCTGGTGCTCCCACAAACATGAGTTGGTAGGATGAGTCTTTCAGTTCGGCGACCGCTCATACAGCAATGTCATAACCCTTCAACTTGAAATCTTCACTATCACCACGTCCAAAGACCAAAACACAAAACGTACCTCTTTCTTCAGTGGCTTGCTGAACACTGTGAAACTCCGTGAAAATGCTTGGGGTGAGATTTATGACATCTTTATCCTTCCTACTGAAACGGAGGTAACGGGAGTAGGCATCTGCCAGCTTGGGTCCAACAGCAACAACTTGATCAGCCAGCTCACAAAGTTTTACTTCTGCTTGGTGTTTTTGCTCCCCTTTGAAAATTGCTTCTTCATAACTCTTGAACATACCAAGTTCTTCAGGAGCAGTGTGGACAACTTGAATCCACTTGCAATCATACTGTTGTTTTATGAGTGGTATTTGTCGACCAAGGTGAAGACCATGTCCAATTACACAGTGAGGAAGATGATTTTTAGGCAAAGAGGCCAACCAATCAATTGGCTCAAATCCAGGAAGTTCTTCTGCTTCAATGAGCTGAACACTGTGACTTCCAGCAACTTTCTTATCTTCTTCGCTACACTTAGGGAGATAGACACAAACTTCCACATTAGGGTGTTTAGCAAATTGTATTGCTAGTTCTCTGCTGATCGTCGACAAGCCTCCCTTTGATGATCTCCATTCACTACTTAACAGAGTAACTCTTAATAATTGGTTGGTGGACACTCTTGGTCTGTCTTCCAGACATTCCTGTGATGTAGAGGCTGCACTGCGAAAGGATGATCCCTTCAACAGGAGATAATAACAACAATTCAAGAGTTGATCAAATCAATTTAAGGACGTTTGCGCTAATTGTTTCTGCACATCCTTACTGTGCGCGCAAATTCACATGCCATGTCATGCATAGAACATGCCCGCTAAGTACTAAAATGAGCAACGGTAGGGCAGATGGCCATTACTATAGCTTTGCCTGGATTTAATGATCTTGGATGTTTGGTGACCCCCACTTTTCTCTCCAGAAACGGATTTTATTTACAATTATTTCCATGTTGTCCAAAAATGAACAAAAAATCAATGTGGGAAGTTAAAAAAAATTCAAGATTTCTGTCTACGGGACTTCAAATCCTGCCATCTTGCAGCTGCAAGGAGCATGAAACTATGGTCGCTAAATGCGAACTTGTTCTTTAAGGAACCTCACCAGTTGACTAAATTCACTTAATTAATCGGCCCACTTGAACAATATGTGGCAGAGAACATTTCGCTTCAAGGATCTAATTGCATTATTTTTGGGCTTACAGACACTGTGACCTTGTTCGCTAACAAAGCCAACTTTTTCAGATTTAGAGTGTTCTTTCAGGCACAAACTCTCCAAGACAAAGTCAATGACCCCCTATTTTTTTTACATTTCTGACATAATTAACTCATCATCTTACAGCGGTAAAAGTCTCACAAAAATATCAGTGTTGGAAAATTTTTGCGTGAACGTCCTTCATCGGTTTCACTAACAGTCTGAAAAGGGTTTGGGCAATCTACTGTTAATTCGAACATTTAAAATTTTGTCACTGCCCAAGAAATTTCCTAAAGTAATAGCAAACCTCAAAACATGATACAATATGTAAATAAAGCAGTGAGGCTTATTTTTTTGTTTTCATGAAAAAATCATATAAGTGTGACATTGGTTAAAAGGTCCATTACTGTAAGTCATAGGATGCGATTTGAGGTTCATTATGTGAAAAAGCAAGAAAGCGTGATTTTAAAAACCGTGTTGTTATTAGTTTCAAACCTGAAATTTGTACCTTCAAGTATTTCAGCCAAATAATAGGTAATAAACCAAGCTGGATCAAATAAAAAGGAAAAACCATGAGGAGTTTAACAGAAGAAATTACCTTTTCCAGCCTAGACATCACAGGAAGCCTTTAGAGAACAACTTGTTTGTCTACACTAAAATATGGACTGAAGTAAATATATGTGTAAGCAAACATTGACTTAACTGTATAATTATGAAGAGTATTATGAGTGTCTGAATTAATGAAGAGGTTGAAAAGAACTCCAATGATGTATAATTCTCAATAACGATGACACCAAAATAAACTTTAAATAAGCCTGTATGGCAAGTGTTCCCGCATCTTGGGTGCACAAAATTTGAGGCACAAGCAAAAAACAGGAGGGAGAAGACGAAAGAATTCTGTCGAAAAAGACCACCAATTTTTCATGCCTTGTAATTAATGAACAAAATAACCACAACAAGCTGTGCCAATCATAAACCTGTCCCTCAGCAAAATTGTGCCAGTTACTGGCATTATTGTTACCCACTCAGGGCTCAAAATTGCAACTCACTGGTCACCAGTGCAACCAAAAATTGAGCACTAGTGACTAGATTTTCAGGACTGCTCGCCAGCTGGTGACTCACGTTTTGTTCGATAACTAAAGCAAATCATGACACAACTTTTGCTTTTTAATCTTTATATTAGGAAATCAATCGTATATGGTAGCTAGTATATAACTCACCTTTCAGTCCCCAGTAAAATAATGTCTGAATATTACAAGATAATCGAAAAAATTGAATGTATTTTGACACATCAATGCTGCGTTCATGGCGCGCCATATTGTTTCAGTGGCTTCTTCCAAAACTGGGATCGCAGGCGCACTTCAACACCATGTGCTATTCATTTGCCGCAAAAATGGCGGCAGATACCAATCAGTTGAAGGAATTACATGAGTTTTTACGACCGGGGAATGAAGATTCAGCCAAAAGGTTAATCCAAACTTTGAATCCTTCGAAGAAAGCAAGTCGAAAATAAAGAATGGCATTTCGAAGAAGTAGCAAAAGGAAAATATGCAAGGACCCGTGTTTGTCTCACTATGAAAACCACGGACTTAAAATGTTTCATGCCTCGCTTCATTTAAAATGACTATGGAGACCACCATCACCTTCGGACCACAGACATATCACCTGAGAACAACAGTAGCTTTATAACTAAGTGTTACTCATGTTGTTTCTGATTGTTTTCACTCTTCAGTTGTGACTTTTCTTGCATGCAAAGTAACATATAAAATCGTGTTCTTGTGCAAGTTATTTATAAAATAAGTTGGCAACCAAAATTTACGATCTGGCGACCAAAATTTTTCTGTTAGTCACTAGCTGGCTCCCAAACAAAAAAGTTAATTTCGTGCCCTGCCACTCTCACACTCTTTTGCCCTTGCCCTTGTTTTCACACCGCCAATATGGGTAAATCTCTAGCAATTTGTATGGGAATGCTGGTTAAGAGAGCTAAATTTGGACAATGTGTTAGCAGTAATGCACGTACATGTAAGTATTTGATTTGCCTTGAACCCAGCACCTCTGCATTAAAACACCAGCACCTTAAACCACTCGGCCACGCTACCTCCATAAATCATATTTATAGTGTTATAAAACAATTGTAACAATTAAATCAAAATAATGAAAATTATTACTAGTTATATATTAAAATAATTATGCTAAGTTACCTGTCTTTAATTATGAATTCAAATACATTAGAATATGCAAAAAAATTAGTTTACTTACCAGCAGTTACAACATACACTTCTTAGCATCTTGACTGAGCAATCACCAAAATCTTACAGGATCTCGTGTCTTAAGAATAATTTCAGGAAAAGAGAAAACTGAAAAAAAGTGAAAGCAAAACATTGTATTAAAGATTAAGAAAGCATAACATACATGCATGTACTGTATATAGCATTTAAATGACTATTTTTTTATTTCGAGGTTTGCACAAAGAAAGGTTGATCTTACAAATGTTTTTCTTGTTAAAACTTTCTTCAGAAAAACTATCAAATTATGTCAGTTTTCAATGATCCAAAGTTCTCATCTTTTTCCTGCTGTACTGCATGCATGTACCTGGATATACCTAAGAAAACAATATGCACCAGGGCTGTGCTCTAGAAGTGCTGGGGTGCTATAGGTGACTGGAAAAACTTAGTATTTTTCTCTATAGGCTTAAGTCCTGGTCACCCAGGATTTTATGGTTTCGAACCTTTGGGTTCCTCATGATTTTTCTTTGGCCTCAGCCTTGATCCAGGGTCATTAACAAGCTCAACCACTTTTCCAGGGTGGTGCAAATTAAAAATGACCCCTATGCAGTCTTTTTTTTCTAAGGGACTTTTGCCTGGCAAAATTAGTAGCTGCTCTTGGCTAGATGACTAGAATGTGTGTCCCTGCATACATGTACATTATGTTTTCCTAATTTCAATTTGGAATGCAAATTATAAATTACGATCTTAATCAAGTTTCCAGCTTGCTTTTTACTGCGAGGTAGAGAATTATTGACGGGTTTTTGCCACTTGTTTATTCACGTTTTGTGTAAAATGCAGACTACAGTCAAACTCCAGTTAAAATATATGTTTATGTTAAAATAACTAAAAGCTATTTTAAGTACTTAAGGGCCCATTAACTGATCTTTTCAAGCCACTGCTAAGGAAAATTTATTCTCACATAACCTCATCATTTTTAGTTAGTTCAGAGTTATTTCATGTCTTTTAACTTTTTCATGATCAGTAGTACCAGTGATGACGTCATCAGGCCACGCCCTTGGTCATGTGACTAATACTGAAAAAATGCAAAGGCTCCCAGGCAAATTACTTTATTGGGATTTTTTTCATTGAGTTAATATTTTTATTTAAATCCTCATTACGCCATGCATAGATTTTTTTTCATTTCTAAAAGGTCAGATTTTGAGAGAATTTCAAAATATTGAAAAATTCGTACTTTTCTGAAAAAAGCATGATTTCGAAAAAGGAATGCATAGCTATGTTCCCAACATTGGTTTGAATCGAAATTCGTCGAAAAAGGGTGGATTTAATATAAAACCGTGTTTCCTTTAGCATTTAAAGAGACCGGAAGTGCGCCCAACATATATTAGAAGTTACCCTATCAGCGTGTGCACAATTTACACTACCATCGCACTTCAGTAAGATCAAACAAAGCCACATGGAGTTAGTTTTTCTCTTTCTATTGCTCTTGTTTTTCTGTCTTTCTCTTATTTTGCCTTTGCTTGTACTTTTTTTACTTTGCATTTTGTGAAACACAAAGAAAAACATCTTAAATGTAAGCGAATTTGCAAGTTCTTGAGTTGTTTTTATTTTCCGTGCTCAGGCTGATGTAAGTAACTGGAACTGAAATTTCACCTCCTTAGCAACGCACGCGAGCGCACACATGAATCGGTTAATGGGTCCTTAAACCTTAGAGGAAAAAAATACAGAGCATTCTTTGTCAATTGTGCATGGCTAATGATCTGAGGTCCCAGTTATACGGTCTTGGGTACCCGAGACAACCCTTCCCCTAAGGCATATATGAAAATGTTGTCTCTGTAGTCCAATCAAAGTTGACCCCACATGATAATTCATTTCCCTTATTGACTAATCAAATGTGCAAATATCCCTCTTGCTTTTGAGTTTTTCTTCAGTCATTCAATCAAAGTGGGTTTTGTGGGGTTAATTTTCACTTCTATGATACAAATTTCTGCTTTAAATCCTAAATCTGGACATTTTTTGACCCTCACCACACCGAGAGTTGTCCCAGTTAGGCAAGCCAAAGTGTTTATATGAAGAAAAGTTGCCCTGTCTGCTACGGTTACCCTAAATAGGGCGTGAATTAAAATTCTGTGTAACCTTGCATGTAAATCCCAAATTGTTTCTTCTCTGAACCAGAATGATGACGTCAAATGGGATGGGATTAAATTCCTTCTGTGTTATTGTATTGCATAATAAAAACACTTCAAGTTTATCAAATATTAACATTTCATATGGTTCACTGGTACTCAAAAGTGTGTATTTTGCTCAAGTTTCTACAATAACACATGCAGGAGTAAACTAAACTCCGAACAAAACAACTCAAATCCCCCTTAACGTACTCGAAAGTGAAAGTGATGACTCATCATTTTCTTTGTGATTCGCATCTACTTTACTCCTTATATTACTCACTGTAGATCTGCCGCAAACACAAACTGCCTATGTCCTACACTAGCTACACGTATAGTAAACGTTTCAAATATAAATTTATGACAATAAACTATCACTTACTTCCATACCGAACTACACGCAACAAACATTTGTTTCATCGCGCACACAAACCTGATAACATCAACTCCCCTCCCTTTGTACACTTTGATGATCTGCGAGGGAAAATACGACGCATTGTGATCATGAGCGTGTTGCCGCACTACATCTTGATCGACGATATCGACAATTCAACCCATGATTACGAGACAGCTTAGCCTAGTAACTCCCAGTGTACGGTTTAAAAAGAAGACTGTGGGCCAGAGAGAGTGCGGTAAATGAGGCTGAACAGCGGAACGTAGGCCACATGCACAGTAGCTTCCAAATATGGCAGTGGTAACCCTTGACCTGGAAATGTTCAAGCAAATGTTCCGGAATCCCCGTGTCCGGAATCGCAACTTTATTTAGCAAAGATGGAAGGGATAATATGCATTTAAAGTTTCTGTACTGCTTGTGTGTTCCTATCTTTATACAGAAGTAAAGCGAACAAGAAGTCTGATCGCAAGACTAGCGAAAGGAACTTTTCTTTCCAGACTTCCTCGTTCGTTACACTCCGTTATGGTACTCGAATGTTGCTATGGTTAAAACGTCACGCTACACCCATTAACAGAATCCCAAAAGTGTACGAACTAATCATCATACAAGACTTTTTTTTTCAGATCTAGTTTTCAAAATCATTTCCATGGAGATGACGAATTGGTACTTTTAGCACCACAATGGGTTAATAATGCGCAAAAAGGGTAAATCTGGACATCTCCTCTGTGAGCAAAGACAATTTTCCCCAAGAGATTCCGCTGTCGTCTCGCACGCCATTGCGATCGGTAACTATGGACGATTGCAATCATGATTTAGCTGAAAACGCGGCTGCCATGGCTAAAGACCACTTTAATTTGCTTGATTCGAGCACTGTGAATGATAATTGTGAACGAAGAGGGAAAGAAATCGAAGACGAAGCATCTATAGCTGAGGATTGCGAAGACGAAGATGTGGAGCAAGTTCGAAACCCAACAACAGCACAGACAAATCAGGATCGCAAACGCGTGGTAAACAATTCGAACAAAAAAAAGCCTGTTAGGAAACGCCGGGTTACAGCTAATATTGCTGCTACAAAATACGAAGTTGGTGAGTAGAAATTGCATTATACACTGTTGCCAACCATATAAATCCACTGTAAGGAAAGCAATGTAATGATCTAATACCTAAATGGCCACGCGTTATTACCAAGGTTTTTAAACTCTATGGCTCCATTTGTTGACCAAGATGCTTTCTTTAAGTTCAAACATACGTTCTTCAAAGATTCGTGTTTCGTGTCATCCACTTTGGTTAACTGCACGGACGATTTTGATGTTTTGAAACGAAATAATCGTCGCCATTGTCCTCATTGTATTTGCGTGTTAGAATAGTAAACTTCTGTTTTTCAAAAGAGCTTAATTGTGTCTTTGTCTTCAGAATGTCGTCTTAAGGTCTTCAGATTATTTTGCTATTGCTTCAAACTCTGAAATGATCGATGAATTGAAATGTTCTTGAATTCACAGGTTCTTTTTTGTGGTTCAAATGATATTTGTGAGTTTGGGAACACTGTCGCGCGCACTTGATGGTCAGCAACATAAACAACATAAACTTTACATGTAGACAAATTATTATTCGGAGAACATTTTCTCCAACTTATTTATTTATACTGCAGCGACCTTCATTGTGTCTAGTAACGCATGTCGTAACATAACGGTAAACCAAACAGAGTCGGTTTTGAATTTTCGCTTTTTTACCAAAAATATGCAAGATCATCAGATAATGAAACATCAAATTTCATGTTGTTGTTAATTAATAATTAACCGCGCGGCCATGGGCCGAGCGCGGTTCTAGGTTTACCCGTGGTTTATTTTTTTTTTTTTTGTCGGTGACCAGACGCAGACCTCCGCTCGGCCAAATTCCGAGTCACGCAACGTGTGATGTTTTTTCCGCCAGAAGCTGTTAAAACATTAATACACGGATAATTTTACGGATATTGTTTCCTTTGTTGTGGGTAAAATATATCTTCTTTTGGTTTTATCGAAGCGTTGGATTCAAAGGGAATAATAAATACGCTAAAAAAAGGTATTACGTCATCCATGGAATGCGCTGACGTTGCAGCTTTCACTTTCGCTACGTTACTAATAAGATCGTGTTTACTTTGGAAGTTTATTTCGCCAGAAGCGACGGTCATTAATTTATTTGCAAGTTTGCGAGTATTTCTTGTGGTTTTAGGCAAATGAAGTAAATTCTTTGGCTGTTTCATCGCAGCGAGTTCATAGATCGGAAGGAAAATGAAATATTTGCAAGCCAAGCAAAGAACATGTCAGGACATGCAATGATTACGTCATTGGTAGGGAAATAACCACCGTACTAAAGATAGCCGTCGATAGCGCAATTCTTGAATTATGTGACTCGTGTGACTTCTTTGCTAGCCCTTTACTCAAGGAAAAAATTAAATTTAAACTTGACTTTTAAGAAAGAAAGCTGTTGTTAATAGTGTTCGTATCTTCATGCCCATACATATCCCAAAGAAAGTTCCAGATTAACACTATTACGTCATCGGAGATTTCGCAACGGCTACGACTGATGGTGCAATAGTACAGTCTGTGTTGATCAAGTGATGTGATGTCTACAGTAATCAATGAATCATCAAGGATTACTTTCGAATGTGCACTGCGTTGCGACTGTGGTGCTAAGAAAACAGTTAAATTTTAAAAGCGCGGTTTTAAGATCTAACAGATCTTCTTGTTAATTAAGGAGACTCTTAAAAGTAGAGATTAAACAAAGATATCAAGAACAGTAAATTGATCAGGTAATTATCAACAGATCTTAAAACAGGTTTAATAGTATGTGTTGACATGCATTAACACCATTTCTGTGATAGCCTGAATTAGAACATTCTCAATATTTTGATTGGCTGAAAGATTGTGCAGTTCCAGAAAATATTCACACTCCCCCCACAGAGGGTTTCATAGGGGCAGGGGAGGGAGGGGGGCTCTGTAAGACCAAAAAATTCAAAGAAACATATGAAGCTTAATTACTTGGAATTTTCAGAGGGGTGGAGGTGTTAGGAAAAACTCTTCTATGGGGCAGGTATCAATATTTTCTGGAACTACGCATTATTTAGTTCAGACAGTACCAACTTAGTTCAGACAGTTCTTCAAATCACCTTCTCAAACTCATTAATAATTCATCAAGTTTAAACAAAGGAAATCACAACCACGAGTCTGATCTTAATTAGCATAGATTTTTATGATTTTATTTCTTCGTTTTCCCCTTAGTTTTCGAAGTCCGTCAAAAATTGCTGGTTTTCAGTGTCACACAATTCAAAATAGATCAAAATAAAAAACAAAACTGGTCAATAGATAAAGTCCAGAATCTGGGAAATGAAAGAAGGTAAATATGCAAAGACTCCCACCCAAATTCTGGTCACAGCAATTTTTCCTATGCGAGATATGCGGAGAAATTTTTTACCCAAATTTACAGAGATTTGTATGGAGATGCCATGCTGGTGCCCATCTGTATGGGCACCAACATGGTGGCCAGAAACCAACAGAAACATCTGTCACTGAGTTTTGCTACAAAAGTGTGAATTTATCTCTCAAGAAACTCTAAAACATTAAAATAATACCTTTTCTAACACATGAACTGTTCAGATAGCCAAGTTCCCCAAAATAAGTCACTTTTTTAACCATCATGACTGCTCTCTAGGCCATCATGTAAATGCCGCGTCATGCAAAAGCTTAGAAATTCAAGCATAGTGTATCACAAAACCAAGAACCCATTCGGAGCGAAAATTTGTATGAATATTAGTTTTCAGCTGCTCTTATACATCATTAAAGTAAAATCTCAGGAAGATCGATAGTTTTGTAATTTGAATTTTAGTGATGTCATGTGAAAACCAGCTATACTCCGCTGTGTGTCATACTTTCAACTCTCTTCTTGGTGTTTGGAAATGTGGTCATTACTTTTCAAATTACATAGCATCCTTGTGGAAATTAATTAATGGGATCTAGAATTAAAAAATCTGTTTGTTGAGCTTTGAGATCAGAAAGCTAAAGGAATATCTAGGGAAGAAAAATGACATATTAAGATCTGACAATTGCCCATCTCTAACTTCATGTAACATTATTTTATTACTTTATTTATCATGTAAATTGGTTCAAAATTTTCTCCCATAGTTCGTAAAGTTTGTCTTCAGAGTGGAATGTATATCACAAGAGATGATGATTTCAACAGGTTGGTTATTTAGTCATTATCTATAAATTATTACCTATACATAATTATGAGTTGCATGGGATTTTTGTCTCAAAATAGTTTTGCTGCAGACTGTAGCATTTAATTGGTAAACACGTGGGTGTATGAAATTGAATGTTTAACTTATCCTAAAAGTCTATTTTTTTTTTCAGTTTCCTCATTTGGAGTGACTCAGCTGTTCCAGTGGAAAGGATCATAGAGTTAAAATCTTTTCAGGTATTTAAGTAAACTGAATTAATTGAATTTTGTTTGTTTTTGTATAGCCGTACATGTACACGTACTCACATGTTATGACCAAAAGCAATCATCTACAAATATTTTCGATTAATGCAAGTTATAAAAGCTTAGAAAAGCACTGTACAAGTGCGTGCAAATGATGAGGCTGACTGGTGGCCTCATCTCTTGCATTTTCTGTTCCTAAGTCCGAAAATTTAAATGCAGACACTAGCTTCCAGTTTAAAATACATTTAACTGCATGTGCATAGTCCTTATGGTGTCTGTATAAATGTGTTGTAGTGTCTGTTTCTGCTAGTAATTACTTATATGTAGGGACTGAATTTATGTACTGGAAATATGATTTGGCTTCTTTAGTAACTGACGAAAACTGTCAGTGATGTAATGAACAATAGTGAATAGGTCTTGATATGAAATAATTGTGAAATCTTCATTTACTTACAAGATATCGATGTATTGATTTTGATGATTTGTGGGGAGCGGGGATACTGCAGTGGTGAGAGCACTCACCTCCCACCAATGTGGCCCGGGTTCAATTCCGGTTTGATGCCATATGGGGGTGAGTTTGTTGTTGGTTCTCACCTTGTTCTGAGTGTTTTTCTCCGGGTTCTCCAGTTTTTCTCCCTCCGCAAAAAATAACACTCCAAATTCCAATTCGACCACAATAGACTGGACTTGCATGGAAACCAGCTAAGGCTGATGTGTCTTCCTCTCTAAATATTGTAAGTTATTTGTATATGTAAACTGTTAAAGCCAACTATAACGGCCTAGACAAATTAATTAACTAATTAATTTCACTTATTAATTGGTAAAAGGTAAAGTCTGCATGCAAGCCAAGTGGCCCATCACGCCGGAGCTTATCCCGGTTTCTGTAGCATGAAGCGACTAGGAGTATTTCTACTCCCCCCTGGATGGGATGCTAGTCCATCGCAGGGTTACCCCAGCATTAAGTTCGCTGGTACCCATTTATAAACTTGGGTGGAGAGAGGCACTGTGAGAGTAAAGTGTCTTGCCCAAGAATACAACACAATGTCCCCGGCCAGGGCTCAAACCCGGACCGCTCGATCCAGAGACAAGCGCACCAACCATGAGGCCACCGGTTTGGGTTGTCATTGATTGATTGATTCAATTATTGCGAACAATGGTAACAGTAATGTTGAGGTAACCAACAATTATTTTATCATGTGTATTTCATTTCCACTATGAAGAAAATAAATCATTTTCCAAGTATGGGAGAGATTTGTAGGAAGGACAACCTAGCACGAAACATGGCAAAGTAAGTAAATTGTTTAGTACTTTGTGTTGCAATCACAATCATACATAATGTACTAAAATATGAAGTGTTTCAGTGCCCTTTGCAAACTAACAGAAAAATTGCATCTGTTCTCTATGTAAGTTAATTTATCAATGTAATTTTAGTCCTGCAGTGTACAAAATAATATTAATTTTATGCCATTACTGACATAAAATTTATGTTGTAAGCCATCATCACAATATAATATAAGGTCAGGAAATGACAAAAAGTTATCAATTAAAGTCATAAATGGTTCATAAATTAGTCACCATTTGATGATTGATAAAAGTGGAAATGCCTCCAACAACTTGGGGTGTGAAGAACCAACTTTCTCTAGTTCCAGAAAAAAATTGTGCTTATTAATTAAAGCTTTAACTGATAATTGTTTTAAATTTCCAGAATGCAAAGAGCTCATCCAGAAGAATACAACTTTACTCCACAAACTTGGGTTCTCCCAGCAGAGTATCCTTTTTCATTTGTTTATAATAACATCTGATTATTAGACATGTAATTATATAGTAGTGATTATTACTGGTTAGTTCACACAAAGGTGTACCAAATTAAAAGAAAATTTATTTTAATAGGGTACATTTTTGACTAAGCATGTTTTCCAGATGACTGGATACATGTATGTGTTGAGATCTTTGTGTGTGTTTGTGGACCTGAAGTCTGTAAGCACACTAAAAAGAATGAGGCATAGATGACACCATTTTCTTGCAGGACGCAGTGGGTAATCCTGAGCATGTAAGATAACACCATCTACAAGTTAATACCTACTCTGAGGTAGCCAATGAGTCAGAGCAGGTTTTGATTCATCTTGTCTGCTTGCAGAATTTAACCCATGATGTATATTTACTGATTATAATTAATTGTATCACTTTTGTTACCTCTGTGTGACGTGATGGCTTGATAGATGTTTATAGATAACAAGCCGAGGTATTGATGTACTGTTTAATTAATAATTGTACTCTCCTTAACTTGGACTCCATCTTGTGCACATCAGGTATGCTACATTTCAAGGTTATTGTAGAGAACTAAAGAAAAGGAAGAAACAGAGAACATTCATTGTTAAGCCAGCCAATGGGGCCATGGGAAATGGGTATGTTTAATTCATAATACCATCAACACAAGAGTGTTTGGACAAATAATTAAAGGCCTATAACAATAAACAACAGCTACATGTATATTAATTATATTCATATACATGGAACAGTTGCCACCTGTATATACTCTATTAAATCCATCAAAATAATGTTTTAGCTCATGCGCAATTGGTCTAAACGTGTCACATGACTGGATATTTCCCAGCTAAAACTGGGAAATTGTGCATGCTGCAAAAAATATTTGAAGAATAATGAACACAATAGCCTCCATTTGGCACAAAAATATGCTCAGATATTTGTCCTTCGACATAATATCTGTTCCTCAAAGTCCACAGTTTTCCTCGAGAAACTGTTTGCTTCTCAGAACAGATAATATTAATGTCCACGTATGAATATCCGAGCATATTTCCATGCCAAATGGAGGCTATTTGTATACATTGTTTTTACAGCTTCCCATCCCCACCCCCTCTCATTCACAATGTTGTACCCTTTGTGGACCAGTGTACACAATTATTTAGTGAAATCATAAGTGTACGCTAGAGTCTGATTGAGTTCATTTCTGTGCTGAAGATTATTAGACATATTTCTCAATCTGATTTCAGGATTTCCCTAATTAGAAATGGAGACAGAATCCCTTCCCATGAACAAGTGGTCATCCAGGAATACATTGACCGAGTAAGTGCAGTTCTATTTGCCATCAAAGTAATTTCAGTTTTGTTTGATTTTTGTGCTTAGTTACACCTTTTGACATTTTCAGCCTTTCCTTCTTGAGGGATTCAAGTTTGATCTTAGAGTATATGTTTTAGTAACATCATGTGATCCACTGAGAATATTTCTCTATCATGATGGACTTGTAAGTATTTTTAAAAGTGTTTATTTAGTAATACTATTGCAAATTATATCATATATTGTAAATGTTCAACCAAATCTGAAGACAAATCTGAAGTCACTGCCTAGAACCAATACTTCTTTTTATTATGAATTACATGTGTATTACTTTCTATCTGGATAAAATGGGTTCCAAGTACTATATAACACAATGAATTTATATTCTGAGAGACACATGTACATTTTTTTTTCCATTGAGAGATAAATCAATGAACCAATCAAAGGGAATCTCCACCTCAAGTTTTCTATTAAAAATCTCTATGGTCCTCATAAAATTTTGTCTTGCAAGCAACAATGCTTTGTGGTGAAAGGAAATTCTACATGTAAGAGTACAAGCCTGTTAACTGTCAGCGAAAAAACAAGACGGTTCCACGTGCATTAACATGACAGTCAGATCATCAGGGTAGAATTGACCTGGATTCCTCATGAAATTTTCAAGACAGCATATCATTGTTTACAGTTTAAATGCTTATAATATTAATTTTATGATTTAGTGGATGTGCTGTTAAAATAATTTGTTATAAACATTTCATTTTTGACAATGGCTGTGATTTTCTTTGTGCACGTGCAAGGTTCGCATGGGAACAGAAGTATATGAAAGTCCCTCAGATGAAAATCTGGTAAGTTTCTACCATGAATATTTAATTTTCCTCCTTAATAATATTTATTTCTTTTTTAAAAGGGCAATAAAATAATCACATAAAGCTTGCAACTAGAACATAATGTTGAAGTAACTGACTGACAATAGTATTTGGTAAAGGTGAGTGACAGAAGCTCCCTAGTTTGATTAGTTTGACCTGGATTTCACTTTTCTTCCAGGATGAGCTTTTTATGCACCTTACAAATTATTCAATAAATAAACACAATGAGAACTTTGACCGTGATGACAATGATGACAGTGGAAGTAAAAGGTACAACACAACAACTCTTTTATACAACAAACATATTTTATGAATTTTGATTATCGCAATTAATACCTCAGAAATCCATGAACTCTTCCTTCTCCATTGACATGCGGGCTGCATGCCACTCTTTTCTCACAGTGACTGTAAACAGAAACCCATAAAGGTTTCTGGTGTAAGTCAAATTGCCCCCTCTTTATGGAATGAGGAATTTATTACTTTTTCCCACCTCTACAATCTTGTGCTTCTCGTTACTTCAAAGGACAGCCATTGATTTGTTTTTTTTGTTTTTTCTTTCCATTTATTTTCCTTAAACTGGAAAACTGCTTGGATTGTTTTTCTAGATCAATAAAGTTTTTGAATGAATGGCTACAGTCTATGGAATATGATGTAAATTTTCTTTGGCATAACATAACAGTAAGTTTCAGCAAAGTACATGTAATTTTCAAAAACTTAACTATTGGCTTGACCAGTTAAAGCAAAGATCTCTGTTTTATGCTTTATTGTTTGACTGACTTGTGAGAGAACTACTTCATTGTGACTGGTTGAGAGCAGGCCAATTTATTGTTATTTTTGCATTTGCAGTGCAAATCAATGCACATGCATTCGTTATTTTCTCAGTCTCATAATAAATAAGTTGTCATATGAAACCTCTAGTAAGATTTACATTAATTGTGATATTTCAAATTTTTTTCTAATTGAACTTGTCTAAAGGCTCATGCAATTTTGAGCAAATTTTCAAAATATTACTTGTAGAGTAGATCCTTAATTGCACAATGCAATTACCTAACTTATTGTATGTCTGGGAAAATAACTTCATTGATTGGCTGAGAGTAGGCAAATTTATGATTAATTTTTAATTTAAGCTGAATTCATTCACTAAGAAACAGGTCTCAGATTCAGATTTTTCTTTTAACAGGATGTCCTTGTAAAAACATTAATAGTTGCCCAACCTCACATTCTTCACTCTTACCGTATGTGCCGGCCTGGTGCACCTCCTGGTAGTGAAAGTGTTTGTTTTGAGCTTCTTGGCTTTGATATTTTGCTGGATCGAAAGCCATGGCTTTTGGAGGTAAGTGCACTTGAGCTTATCTTTTATACACGGCTCCACTCTGGTTTGCTGCAGTTGGCTGTTTTATTTTGAAGTTTACCTGGTTTTCGCCTTCTTTTACTTTCTTTTTTGTGATAATAACAGCTCTCTGTTTTCACCTAAACGCCTGTAAAAAGTCATAAATTTTGCAGACGCGAGTCAATGGGCAGCCATTTTGGATGACGCCATCGTTACATCGTGACGTATTATCTCCGCGATAGCCGGGATCGTAAAAGTCGCCGAAGAGTTTCCGATTGGTTTTGTCCAATCAGAATTAACCTGAGCTCTACGAAAGTTATCACGACAACTTTACTTGTCCGGTCATTCCCACCGAAAATTGCGGCTCAGTGAATTTTCGGAGGGTTGCGGGAGGGGGGGAGGGTGTGGGGGTATTCGTGCGGGCTATAAGTAGCACACAGTTATCAGTGTCATGAACATGGTCAAATTTTTACGCAGGTAAATCGTTCACCTAGCTTTGGCACTGACACCAAACTGGATAGTGAAATAAAAGGAGGAGCGCTATGTGACGCACTGAAGTTGCTAAATATCAGGTATTTTTTAACTTCAGGAGAAATATTCCCGGGAAATATTACAGGAAGGATCGCTTGCCAACTTGTTCCTGGAAGAACGAGGGGCATTGCTTCGATATTTTTACTAGCTTAATTATCTCTTATCCAACAAAGATGATTACCAATGGAGTAACTGTTTTATTAAATTCTACTGTCGACTGGATGATGTGGATATTTCAGTTTAATCTAAACGAAGCGATGGCTTGAAAAGGCGGGAAAGTTTGAATTGAAGGGAACAAGTGAAAAGCGAGTGAGGCAGAATTTTCTTTCGAAATGTTCCTTAGGTACGTTGCGTTGAAAATTATATACCTTGTACAAATGAAATGAAGCAAGAGTTCACTTACTTGATTACGCGGCCACTCTTTTCTTTTCAATGTTGACCTCAAGAGTCGAGTTCTTCCGATCCAAATCGACTTTGTTCGTCTCTAAATGTATTGATGGAAGCTGATGTAACAGTATTTTTTCGCAGAAAATAGTAAAAACAAATATTTCCAACTATCCTTTGAATTGAGAATGGAGAGGTCAAGTCGCATATGATTCTCTTATATTATTTCAGAGCAAGCGACAAAAGACGGGGCATTGCGGCTGAAAAAGCAGAGGCACAGAAAAGACTGTTAACACAACCGAAAAGGAGCGAATATGCCATGTCGGTAAGGGCTAGTTTGAATTTGATCCTTTAAAGACATTTGTACAAAAGGTGAACAACAGGAGCCATAATGGCTCCTGGTGAACAACCAATATTTCAGGGCTAAACTATCTTTCGTTTTCTGCTCTTAGGAACTGGAAAAAAAGAAGATGATTTTAAATAAACGCCGAACGGAACTTGTAAGTTTGAAGCTTACGCGATATTGTAATTTTGTTAAATCGATTTCTTAGGAGTGATCAGCTCCTAATTTCTCCTTAGGATATCCGTTCGTTGTGAAAGTGTTTTTAAAGCAGACATGTAGTAAGAATAATGGCACTCATCAACCTGCGGATAATGCCTTGATGTACATGTACCTCCAGTGAATTTTAGCCACACCCAGGGAATTAGAAAACGCCTCTTCCCTACATTTTATTCTAAAAGGTAGCGTGTTCCAACGGTATTATGGAGAACGCAGTTGTGCTTAGAAAACCGTTCATAACAAGGTACTTAATTAGAAGGTGTTTTGTGTTTTGGAACGGGAACGGTAAGTATTACAAGTTCAGGAAGGCTGTTTTATTTCAATTTTGTGTACCCTTGCCTTGCAGAAAAAAGGAGGCGCGATGGCCTCATGGTTAGTGCGCTCGTCTCCGGATCGAGCGGTCCGGGTTCGAGCCCTGGCCGGGGACATTGTGTTGTGTTCTTGAGCAAGACACTTAACTCTCACAGTGCCTTTCTCTACCCAGGTGTACAAATGGGTACCGGCGAATTTAATGCTGGGGGTAACTCTGCGATGAACTAGCATCCGATCCAGGGGGCAGGGAGAAATATTCTTAGTCGCTTCAAGCTACAGAAACCAGAATAAGCTCCGGCCTGATGGGCCAGTTGGCTTGTACGCAGACTTTACCTACTTCTACCTTTCTTTGCAGAAAGACAGGCTGACTCATATAAGAAGAGAAGCTGCAAGAGAAGAATTTGAGAACATGAACATGGTGAATACAGATAAATAATTTTTGCTTTAAATCTTTATTTATTTATATATTTGTATCATTTTGTTAAATTTTTTCGATTTTCGAATGATAACGGTACCGTTGAGGTGGCGTCTGGTATAGAGCGTTTTCGCTCACGTGGCCAGCAGCCATGCAAATGTAATGGATCAAAAGAAAGTAATAACATAACAAAACATACTGATCTGCTACACTTTACCAACATGGAGGCCGTTTCATTTTTTCAGTACACCAATATGGCTGTTGAGACGTCATGCCTGTGTAACGCCCTATACCACGTGATTTTTTTTGTCCACGTGCCTATAAAAGTCCGGATTAGGTTTAGGTTTTTGTTACACTGAGTTCCAGGAGAATCTTGTTTTTGAGGTGCTCCAGATCACAAAAACGTTATATTTAATTTCTTTTCGTACAATGATATAGGGAAACTTTCGTAGGATTTATCCTCCCGAAGACAAAACGAGACGAGAAAAGTATAACGGCTTGTTAGCTGATGCCTTCAAGCTCTTCCTGTCAGGTAAGTATAATAAAACCGCAGTTCAAATATGAATTATTTCGTATATACTTCACATTATAATAAAACCTTAAATCAGGCAAAATGTTTTAACACATGAATTTTATTATTGTTTGAATTTTTAGGAAGGGCTGCCTCGCTTCAAAAGGACGGTAATCAACCATTCAGTTCTCTCAGGGTGGGTGACTATGTTCCGTATTTCTGCTAACCAACACCTCACTTCCTCGACTTTATCATTATCGAACTTTCAAAATCTTGTACTGTCATGCCCCGTCTACACTACGACGGAGAAATTTGAAAACGTAGATTTCACTCTGAAAATGTATCAAATGTTTTCCCTCCACACTAAGCCGGAGAAATTTGAAAAGGCAACAATCACTGGTCATTTAATTTGGATTTGTGTTTGAGGAAAACTTGGTCGGGAAACTCACATGATAATCGTAACGTCGACGTTTTCGAAATGTTTTCCGGCCGCACTAAAACGCAAAGCCGGCGTTTTCAAATTCCTCCGGTTTGAAGAGCGTTTTCGAAAAGCTCCGTTTTCGTGACGGATTAGTGTGGACGAAATGCCTAAACGTAGAAATCAAGCTGCGTTTTCAAATTTCTCCGGGGTGGTGTGCACGGGGCCTTGGTTTATCATGATTATCACTCTTTTGTACCCCTCAATATTTATGTTGCTTTGCAAAGCGTTGTAACTATTAAATGTTTCGATACACTTGCCGATGAACATTTGTCAATTTTGTTTTCTTACAGGAAGAGGAAATCCTCGACTTATTAGAGCAATGTGAAGCTGATGAGAATATCACGTTTGACAGATCTGGAAACCGGCCAATGAGTAAAGGACCTAAGGTAAGAAAACTGTTTTATATATCAGATGTGAGAAGGAAAAAAATACTACAGAGGCAGAGTGAAAGAAGGCAGGCATTCAGGGCCGGGCAGTTCGAAAGCTGGTTAACACTAACCCAGGATTAAATGTTAACCGAAGTGTTAATTTTTCTTGTGTAAAACTGAAGTGTTTTTACTGCATATGTTTTGGGTAGATTGAAATGATTCAAAGTCAAAACAGAAGGACTAACAATATATACTGACAACGTTACCGAAAAGACACAAAATTGAAATCAAAATTCTCGCTAATCTTGGGTTAGCTTGATCGGGCTTTGAACAACCCCGACCCAGTTTTACAAATCTGTTGTTAGTAGATTGAAGTTTAGGCAAACACAGATGACACAGAGCACGCAGGCTACACAATCCACAATACGCAATACATCTCTAATATACTTTTGAGGGATATTAAAACCCTCAAAACCCCCGCCAATTCAGACAGAGTGATACAAACTGGATACCCGGATTTGAAAAACACCATTTTCATTGACGATTCAGAATGTCACTTTTGGTTCCTTCGTAACCGCGAACTGTCGAAAAGGTGCGGTTACTTTACAGTTTAAGAAAATAACTTAACATTTGTATATAGGGGCAATTTCTCTCTTCAGCTCTCGTGTCAAAATACAAGTTTTCCGTACTGATCGGCTATATTTTGTCGTAGTAACCCTTAAGAGAATTTACCCAACTCTTTGTTTTTCTGACCTATCTGCTCAATTAACTTGTTTGTCGCTTGTTGGTATAAAAGGCTAATCTGTTTTTGATTTTCCTTGTTTATTTTCTAGCCCTTGTCATCTATGCCAAGCGCAAAATCCACCGCCAGCAAAGTGGATTCTTCATCTTCGTCTTCTTCCGTTTCTTCAAACCCACAGCAAATGTTGCCAAGATCTCCATCATCATCGTCACTGCGACCTACGTCTGCCCAAAAGACGCCAATCTCCACCAATCACGGCTTCGTACTACCACGCCCCTCCACGCAGAGAATCGTGACGTCATCATCGTCTCCGCCAATGAAATTCAATCCTGTAGTAGTGAGTAACTCGCTAATGCTCGGCCAAATGGACGCAATGATTTCAATGCAACCTATTGTGAAAAATTGCTGCCCGCAACGAGTTTCACCGTTTTGCCACTCTGATACACCACCCACATCTTTTTTGAAATGTTGTGTCCGTTTCGCGGAGCCTTTTGTTGCGTTTAATTTCGCCGTGTTACGATATACCTGGTGGGGGGGGGGGGTACTCCCAGAAAAATGAGGTGGGTTGTACGGCGAGTTTGTTGAAACCTTTACCTCATTTCAGACCAAAATTTAAGATTTCCCTTCCCTATTTCAGACCCAAACCAAAATTCGAAGGTTAATTTCGGACCCGACCCTTCTAAATATATACCCACCAAACATACCTAATTCAAGACCAGAGTGCAAAAACCATACTCTGTTTCAAACCAAAACGACTGAAAACCGATACCCTTTGGCGCCGCCCATGCCTATTTTTACGCGCGCTCGTTGGGTTATTCGTATTGTCAATAAGCGGAAGGACACATGAATTTATAAGTTATGCCTTTTTGTTATTGCAAAAAGCGTCAAAAATTTGTCCTAAGGTGTTGAAAAGGTCTGGCGGGCCAATCAGTAATCAGTACTTGATGCTCTTTAATTTGTAGGAAATTTTCAAGTCTATGTTCTGATTCTTTGTTTTGAAATACATTGTAGTTGAAAAGACCGACCTATTACTTTTTTCTATTTACATGAAAATCTCTTTCACTCCCACGAAAGGAGGTTATTGGCAAGAAAGATTGCTTGCGTAAGGACACATCACAGCCGCTAAGGATACTGACGTGCGTTTATTTAAATATTTTCCTTACCTAAGGACGCGGCTTTCTTGGACGCTGCCGTGCGAGAGAGAGAAGAGGAACTTAGTCGGCGAACACTACAAGCTTTGCTTGACATGAGGATAAAATTTCCTGGGAAAACAGACGAAGAAGCAGAAGTCATTTTAGAAAGCGTAAGTGTTGGACATTTTGCTGGATATTATATTTTTTTCTTTTTCGAGTTTCGGAAAATCGTAGGACAAGTTTGTTCTCGAAGAGGACTTATAAAATGCGGAATTCTTGCTCAGCGTTATTTTTTCCTGTTTCTTTCAGATTCAAGATAACTGGAAGTTTCATAAGCCAAGAGTGGCTTCATATTGGTTGGTGAAGCTTGACTCGATAAAGCGGAGAAAGGCAAGAAAAACCGTCGCTTTGCTTTATTATAGCTTTTGATTAACACCCAACAGCAAAGCTTTGTTGCTGTCTGGGATAATTCTTGTGAAACGTGCTGTCTCCTCACTCCATTGAACGCAACGCCGTTTATTTGTAACTGAGGTATTCGAGGAGTGTTTTATCCATAAAAAAAATCAACGCGCGTATTTGCATATGCGCTGAAAGTTCTGACGTCCGCATTGCGTCACAGAATTACGTCATGTTACCAAGCATTGTCTGGCGAAAATCACAGGCTTGCTCAATCCTCCAATACAGGGTTATGTGTGGGAAATACATAATGGTTAGCAGGGGACGTTAATGAACCCACGCACTTATCGCAAAGCCAGTGGGGCACGGAGTTCCCGGTGTTGTGGTCTGACCTTGTCTCACGGATTGGTGATTCACATAAGGTTAAGCGCATTACGCCTTTCCCCTTTAGACAGAATTGTATAAGAAAAATTGCTAAACAAGTGAATACATGAAATATCATTTATTTGAACTGCCGGGAAAGATATGAAGACATGATTGATCATCGCAGTTATACACACAACTTAAGCAGTTGTGATATTAAAGCACTGCATCGGTATGGCAGAGTTCATGGGTTCGAATCCCGTTCAAGTCTGAATTTTTCTTCAGGATTTAATTTCACAACTGCTTAAGGTTGTGTGTATAACTGCGATGATCAATCGTGTCTTCAAAAAATTGCTATATTAAATACCAGAGCATGTCAACCTTTTGGCTGTTGTTATATCCAGTGACGCTTTTAACAAACTTCACATAATAGAGAGAACGCATTGTTTGAGATTGTACTATTTTCTCTTGCAGGTTGTGGATATCGTGCGAACAAACGTTCGCGCCATTTTACAGCGCGTGTGGCGAGCATCTGAAGTAGATAACTTGCGTCTTTGCCGGGTTTTCTCAAGAGTGTTCAACAGATTGTTATGGAGTCATGGACAGGGATTATGGAATTGCTTTTCAAACTTGGGGTAAGTAACCCTGAGAATTATGTATACGCAAAACAAATCAAGTGTCTCTTGACAGCCAATTAATAGCCGACTTTTCTGAGTTCTAAAAGGTGATTTCTTTGCTGCAATGCTAAACACGTTAACTTAACAAATTGACTGTGGTTTAGCGTTGTCTGTACTCTTATCGACAATGGACTCACTCGGCTGCTCCTCGTGAGTCCACGACTTTTGACCACTGTGATGACGCATATCGTTGTCGATAAGAGTACAGACCAAGAGCGTGGCAAATTGACGCGAGTAGCGTTGTCTGGGCTCTTATCGACAACGGCAAATTAGCCAATCCGATTGCGAGATTAGTAACAATTGTGGTAACCCACCAATGTGGCGCAGGTTCGATTCCGGCCCGGTGCCATATGTGGGTTGAGTTTGCTGTTGGTTATCGCCTGCTCAGAGGGTTTTTCTCCGGGTTCTCTTGTTTTCCTCCCCCTGCAAAAACCAATATTTCCAAATTCCAATTCGACCAGGATAGAGGATCCGCTGACGGGGCTTTCTCTCTAAATATTGTAATTTATTTAACATATTTTATTTCGTTTTCATTTCGTAGAAATTCGTGGGAGACAATATTCAGCAAGAGTACGGAGGTTATATCTATGGTAATAAAACTATGTATAAATTGTCAACGTTTGTATACATTTACTCTCCTCACTGATTCACATACATTTGTCTTCAAGTTAGTTATGAGAATTCGCTTGTACATCAAGACAATATCCCCTTGCTGATGATTTTCCATATTCTTATCACCTGTCTGATTGTATTGATCTTGTAAGGAGAAATTAGCTGTTGAATACTTGTCTTTTATCTTCTGAGTTACAAGACCGAAGAAAATCGTCAGTGTCTTGGGTTGGATCTCAAACGTTGACTCGTCTCCAGCTCCCACCAGCTCATGGCTCCTCTGCCTTGCGATTTGTCTTATGAGAGGCGACTGGGAACGAATCTGTGCCAAAAGCGGCCATTAACTGGCACAGAAAGACATCGAGTGATTCAATTATATATCGTATCAGCAGGACAATTTTTGAAATCCAAAAAAGAAAGTAATAGAATGGAAATGTCAAAGAGAAACCTACGTACAGAGCGAGAATCTTTTATATAAAGCCTTCTAAATGATTAGGTCAGTTTTTTTTAAAGAATTGAACACTTTTAGAGCAGTCTTACAGCCCCAAAGATGGTTGGCAGATCGTTACAGGCACTATAAAGATTGCGTTATGTCGCTTAACAACGTCAATGTTGGCATCTACGAACCGAGTCTGATTTTGACCGAACATCGTGCTTATTTTCCGACTATGTATTGATTTGTTTTGTTCGATGGTTTGCAGACAGAGATGAGCTGCTGTCGTCGGATCGTCCAGCTGTGTCGTGATTGTTTACTGATTGTGTATCAGTTTGCCGCTGACGCTAAAGCTGCAGGCGCTGCCTCGGTTGTGACTCAAGGGACGACACCTCAGGAATTGGACATGAGGTCAGTGACAAACCCTTTGCTTAGACCCGTGTTCAGTAATGACAATGCTTATAATTGATGGTAATTCAAACGAATTTACCTTTTGGAGTTTAAAGCCGACTCGAGGAGTCGTTGTTTAGCTCCAGTTCCGGTAGTCTAATGCGGTCAAGAGTATTTCTACCCCGCCCTCCTACAACTTCCTGAAAGGAATGATAGTATATCACAGGTTAGCATTTTCCGCAAGGTTAGTCGAACCAAGCCCTCTCGTTCCTGACCCAACACTTAAACCATTAGCCTACTGCTACTGCTGCGCATGCCACAATTTCAACTACACACGGAATGAGACTAAAATTCTGTAGGCATTAATTTTAATGCCCTCTATAGAATCACGTATCAAAGAGTTTTTTAAAGAGCCGGGGTCTTTCCTTTTAATTTTTTCTTGTGATATTCGTAAAAGCGAACTAAAGGGTTTCGTCTTCAAATTCGTAGGCATACGGATGTTATACATAGGACCCCAGACCTTACCTCACAGCAAACTCTAACAGCGAGGATGGCCAAATATTACAAAACGTCCCAGCTGACACAAGGGCACTTATGAGAAGGGGCCGGGTAATGATGGAGCTCTTTACCCAGGACTCAGGGAGATGCGTGACAAAAGCCCTGACAGAAAGTACCTCCTGAGATGAGCCAGATAATGGACGAATTATGTACGTGGAACTCAAGAACCAGCTGAAGATTTTAAGATATTTAATGATGTATTTGTTTTTTAGATATATTTATGGATTTTTTTCAGTCCTAAACCGCGTACATACAGAACAAACCTTTATATTTTTTTTTGCTTTATCTTTACCAAGAGGTCTTCCTCGTAGTAAGAGGAGTCGTGGGTAACGTGATCGAAATCCTGCAATCGGATTGGTTAAACGCTAAATCGTCCCCTCTTACTACTCTCCTCTTCTGTTCCTGTATGTCCGACGTTGTACAGCGGAACCATGATAGAACATTATACGCGTAGCTATTTATCAACTAGAAGCTGATGAAGGCAAATGGGCCGTCCTGGCGAGTTTGAGAAACGTGACGTGTCGAGTGTTAACACATTGCTCTGACTACTTCACAATAATAATTTACCGTTGTCAGCAGCTTCAAGTCGTTAAATAGCTAAGTGTTTCAGTTTCCTGGCGCCAATGCAGCCCAGCAGTTTCTTTAGAAACTAACATCTTTTCCCCGTATAACTTACGATATTCTTCAGCTTGGTCAAAGTTACAGGAAAATGTATGGAACAAAATCCTGGTATGATGAACCCCTGTTGTAACAAACACATTTTCCAGGTTTCTCTCCGTTATATCAGGGCTCCACAGTAATTTCCTTGAAATCATTGCAAGCAGTCGGCTGGTTTCCTGTCTGCAAGAATTGAGCCTGTGATATTCACAGATGCGGCTTCTTGAAAAGATGTCACTGGGCCCGTTTGTCTGTTACCACGCGATCGACTTGTTCACATCGATCAGGCGATCGAAGTTTTTCTTTCAGTCCCGTCAAACGACCTGTTGCACTGCTTCAATAGAAGTAGTAATTGGCCAATGGTCAGTATTTGAAAAAAAAAGTCCTAACCAAAGGTAATTTGTCGCATTTGTATCGAATGTTGCCTCTTGAGCAGGCGTTACCTTGGCTTGTCAAGCCATCTTTAGTCTCCAACGAGAAGAGATTGCGTGTTACCCCCCCCCCCCCCAAAAAAAAAATGAAGATAAAAATGAATCCTTCTGTACATAAATGAAGAATTTGAGATATATATATATAGAAATGATTATAAATATTGTACATATTTATTGCTTGAAAATATATTGAAAAATAAATGAGATGTCGATTATACTCTTAGTTTCTCCTTTTATCGTTTTTGACCTATACGTAAAGGCTGAAGGGGGTGGGGTGGGGACGGAGGCAAGAGTCCCAGCTAAGTTGATCAGTGAGTAGCACATCGCAGACTGGCTTGTGACAATTACCTGATCCAAAACATTTTTATTTTCTTCGCTTCCGCTTTGGTCATTCAGTTGAAGATAAAAAAATGAAATACTTTATTCCCAGAGACTGTGATCTACATCATAGTCTCTTGCTTATTGTTATACTACGAGTAGTCCTTCTTTCGCTTAGTCCGTCGTGCGTGACGCGAAAGAAAACCGCGAGAAAAAAATGGCCGCGCGAAATCCTGGAGGTGAGGAGCGCACTCCTCACCCCCGCAAACCTGCACTCTTGTTTCTAGCTATAACTCGATTGCAACACAGACAAAAAGTTTACCATTTCTTGTAAGAAACACTCCGAGAAAAAGAAAGGAGAATCAATCGCTTATTTCCATTCTCAAACTGTAACTTCTCCGTTCACGATATCATTACATCATCATCTCGTCTTATCAGTTTACAGTTGTTCGGGAGGTCATGGGTTCGATTCCTGTTCAGTTAGGGGACTCAGATTTTTTCTTTGTCCCACGTTCGTGTCATATTGATCAAAGCACCTTTCACATTTCCTTGCCGAGCTTAAAATTCACCACCATTATTCACTTTTCAGTTTTCAGTTAGTTTGTTTCTTGGACACACAATCGATTCGGATCTTGTTTTCAATACTGTTCTGTTTGCGTTACTTTCCGCCGGCAGGGGCGAATTGAGGATTTTCCAAGGGGGGAGGGGGGGAGGGGTGAGGTAGCTGGTACCTTGCGGCTGCAAAATCAATGGCATGCTCCCAGAATTGGAACCTAATTCAAAACCGTTTCACTAGAAATACTAGTAATGCCACAAAGTGGAAATTACAATGAGGTACCTGACAAAGAGAGTTTGCCATTATTTTTGTTATAATATTCACAACATTTTCCTAATTTCTTATGCTTTGCTTTTCCAAAATGGGGGTGGTTAAACACCCATTCCAGCCCACACCCCCACCCCCACCCCCTAAATCCGCCCCTGGCCAGTTGAAACTGTCAAAGAAATCCAACAAACCTTACGTATAATTACTTAATAGGCAAAACTATGGTTTACTGCGCCTTTCAATAACATGCGGACTCTAAAATTCAAAGCTCAACCGACAAATGCGTTTTTTGCTACCGTCAATCAAATGTTCGGCGGCTCCTCCCAGCTTTCGTCTGTGTTATCTGAACTGTGCTCAACGATTTGATTTGATTACCGCGCGCTCGGCAGTAGTCGGAAGCCGGGAGGAGCCACCGAACATTTGATTGACGGTAGCGAAAAACGCATTTGTCGGTTGAGCTTTGAAGTTTAGAGTCCGCATGATATTGAAAGGCGCAGTAATTGACCTCATAACATTTATCTTGCCCGTCGTTCAAGCGTGGACGCATGGTGCAAAGAAACCTTTTCTACTTGGGTGCAAACATGACCTACTTAAGTCCCCACTCGAAGTTATTGATATGTTTTCGATTAGTAAATACGAGCGCAACCTCAAACCAGTCGTTCCTCTGTCTAAGGATTTGAGAAATGTGGTGTTGGAGGCGTGCTTACATGAATCGTAAGTGAAGCGTATTCAACACCCTTCAAACTTCAACTGGTCAGCGGCGAAACATACGGTACCATGTTTGAACCCAATTAGAACGTGTTTTTTCGTCACGTGTCCTCGTCTAGACGGAAAATGACTCAGCGTTCTACACTTCAGTGGAGTAAATCTCACTTGAGTCGTAGAATAAACAGAGTACTGGAGACAACAATCATTTATTTCTAAGTTCTTTCCAAGTCTCGGGACGATTGACAACGAGAAGTGGACAAGAGGTTGCTAGGGAGCTCAAAAGTGAGTTTAATCATTTTAAGTTCTGAATAAGAAGACATTGTAAGAAGAGAGTTCATTCATGAAGACGGATCGACACTGTTTTGATCAAACCCGAACTGTGGACAAACTGAGGGCGAGAATAGTCTCAGAACGAACATTACTTGTTCCAAGGGGCTGAGTCGCTTAAATAGCTGTAGGTACGCGGCAAATAGAAATTTCTCTACTTAATATAACGTATTCAGCTTAAAACGATAACAACTACTGAGGGAATTCAATACTTCGAACTTCGGTCACAATCGCGACATTCCGGCAGCTGCAGCCTGCTTCAGTGAGTAATCATGAGGCATTTAGATATCTGGCTGACATCGCCCGTTAAGGCAACACTACCTACAGCACGGCATTGCATGTTCTTGAAGTTATCATCCTCTTTACAGTGCTGGCAAACAAAGTTTGGTATTTCTTTTGAGCTTGACGTTTACACTTTTCTACGAAAGCCGGAAGTGTTGTTTGGAGGTCATTGATTATGCTCACTTGGTTAAACTGAAGGGAGCTTCAGTAGTATTCAACTCCATTCCATTTCTTGGTACTGCTAAATTTCATAATGATCGGAACATATCATCACTTCATTTTCAACAAAGAACATTTTGGCTCAAAATCAAAAGAATCCGTCGAGCGTTGACTTTCCATGAGCGATTAGTGTGTTCCCAACAATGGTTGAAGTTCTAATAATGCGTAAAATACCGTTCCACAAAAAGCAAAATTTGGATTTCGGGGTGGACGTTTTGGAAACTTTCGTTGCACACATCTCGCCAGTTGAACATTCTCTCGCTTCCACTTTCTGGAGAGTCAGGAATATAATATCTTAATTTTGCCTCTTTCTAAAATCTATGCGTTTTCAAGTTGGTCATAGATATAAATATCATTTCCTATGTTATGCTGAATAGCGTAACTGATACATAGCTTAAATGATTCATTAAATAAAGCCCGGGTGAAAGAAATGAATCGTGCCAGTTAACAAATCAAATTTTCGGTTAGTGAGCAACAGCAGAGATATTCAGTCCTAGAAGGAAAGAATTTCATTTTGAAGAAGTACTTATATTGCTACAAACGGGTCCAGATGTAGCGTTTATTTATATGCAAAACAGACCATTCAGACAGACGAGGTCAAAATGCATGGCTCACTGAGCTAATGTTTGCGGTTTGTTTGACGTGTGCTTTGTGCCTGCACTGACGATTGGGCATGCAGACTAAATAAACGTACATGGAGGTATTTTTGGGCATCTTTTATTTAAATAATGTAACTCTTCGCCTCAGTTTGTTGATCTAAACCAGCGTATTCTAATAATTTCCTAGGGCCTTCATCGATCCATTCAGTAACTTCTTTGGCCCAAAGTGATTATTTTCAACCATATTATAAAATTTGAGTTCCAGTAGGATCGTAGAGGGTTTGATACAAGTTGTAGTTTTTTTTCAGTTTTAGTAGCACTCGGCGAACTTGAAACCGCGTGCAAAGAGGCTGCAACCTACCTAATTGGAGCTCTTGGTGTAAAACCGCGAGTCATTACTTAGCTTAATTCTTCGGCAATTTCGTTCCTGCTCCAAAGTCAAGTGCACTCTTCGCACGGTGTCCTGCTGCCTGACTGATTGTTTCCTAATTTTTCTTTCAATCACGGATGTTCTCTTATTGGCTACGCTACTCACTATCTATTCTGTTGTAGATAGTACATCGCCCAGGAGTATGCGCTTGTTAACAAAATTATTGGTGGCCGCTTCTTTGCGTTTTCTAAGTGTCCGTGAAGAGGATTTAGATAAAGTTTTGAACGACCAGTAGATTTATTTTAAAACAATTAGACTATTCGCTCTCGATTTCTATGCGTGATAGTTGACTCGGGCTGCACCGGTACCCTCGTCAGTCAACTATCACTCCATAGAAATCTCGAGATATAATCTAATTGTCAATTAAACCTATCGGGCACCCGGTCATACTTAAAACTGAGTAGCAGTCCTTTTATACTTTGTGTAGAAAAGGGGTTTACTTAATTTGTATTTTACAGGAGTGATTAAGAGATTCAGCAAAGACCAGTGCAGCGAATCGCGAAAAACTTATTCGTCATGAATGAAAAACGTGAGGTAAATATTTTAATGATAGATGCGTAGTTGTTTTGTTCTCTTTTCTTTCCGGCAAAACCTAAACAGGGATGAAACAAACTCTCTTATTCTTTGAAATAGACTTTGAAGATATCTCCTTTGGCAGACGAATGGGGTTCATCAAAAGGAGGTATATCTACACTGAACAGGGAACTTTGCAAAGGGCTGGCTCAGCAACCAAACGTGGTAGTGACCCTCGTAGTACCAAGATACGACGAAAAGGAGAAGCAAGCAGCTTTAGAACACAACGTACATCTTGCTGCACCAGATTCAGTGGTACCTGGGTATGATTCCGTCGCCATGTTAGCCTATCCGCCTGCTGATCTCGCTATTGACGTCGTCATAGGCCACGGAAGGAAGCTAGGACCACACGCAAGCGTCCTAGCAATACAAAAGAGATACAAACGAGTTCACATTGTGCATACAGCCAGTGAACAAATCGCAATGTATAAAAACAAAGCCCAAGCGATAGCTGAAGGCGATCGCAAGCACCAAGAAGAAGTAGAACTGAGCAGAACGGCTGATGTCGTTGTAGGCATTGGACCAAAACTCACTGAAAATATCAAATTCAGTCTTCGTCCTTACAGTAAAGATCAAGGCGTGTTAAACCTTACGCCTGGTATTTTCAGCGAATTTAGTGAGCTACCGCAAGCCAGCGAGGAAAGAGAATCGTTTTATACGTTGGTATTTGGTCGTGGTGACTATGAAGATTTTGAGCTAAAGGGCTACGACATTGCTGCTAAAGCCGTGGCTGGTTTGAAAGACAAGAGTTACCAGCTTGTGTTTGTCGGCGCGCCAGAAGGAGAGGAAGAAAAAGTGACAGACAACTTACTCGAATGTGGTATTTCCCGGTCCCAGCTAAGAGTCCGCGGATTTCGTGAAAGCCGAGAGATGCTGGGGCAACTATTCTGTGAGGCAGATCTCGCCATCATGCCATCCAGGACGGAGGGATTTGGCCTCGCTGCGCTCGAAGCTCTTTCCGCCGGCCTTCCAATCCTTGTAAGTGATAACTCAGGGCTTGGAAAAGCTTTAACTGGGATCGCGTTTGGAGCGTCTTCTGTGGTGTACTCCGACGAACACGAGGAATGGGGTGAAGCTATCAGGCGCGTCAGAAAGAAACCAAGGGCGATCCGACTGGAAGAAGCCAGGGAATTGCGGTCACGCTATGATCAGAGATTCAAATGGCAAGACCAATGTGCAGCTCTGGTGGATAAGATACGCCATGTTTTGTAGACTATGCTGGGATTGGACTAAAACTGAGACTAGATGACTGTTTAAAGGAGCTCAGTCACGGTATCTTAAGTTACTTTGGCCACCATAAAACTACCTTTAAATTAAAGGAAACCTGAAAATAATAGTTTACTAAGATAGCAAAACACCAAAGAGATAATATTGAACCATAAAGGAACAGGGATGGTCTAGGATGGAGAAGATTGACACGGATTACAAACGACGAATTGAAAAATTTATGCTAAACTTTTCAAGATGCGCAAACCATGACATAGCTCCTTTAAGGCGGGACTTGACCTAAAATTCTGAAAGAAATTCGAAGTTTTGTTTTTCACGGAACTCGAATCTTAAGGTATTGAAGTTTTATTTTGACAAGTACTGTTACTGTAAGTTTAAGGCTCGTTTTCTGAAAACGAGTTATTTTCGCCTTCGAGAAAAGATATCTTGAGAAGGATTTATTCAATTGAGCTTAAATTTTCAGGATTTGTTGTTCTGAGTACGTTCTGTAGGATAAGCATAGAACTTTTCCATCCAGTGCATTCTGTCGAAGTTATGTATTGAAACGTATGCTAGATTTTCTGTATCAGATTTAACTGGTCATCATTTCACGTGTTTTTAACTTTTCAAAAATCTCTATGCTTATCCCAGCAAGCTATTTGTCTTCTTTTGTAAAGTGCAAAAATTATTCCTTTTGATCAGTTCTTGTACGAGTTATCTTTTCTCGAGTAAGCTCTGGCATTCCCCAGCAGGCGGCAGATTCAATCAGCCGGTGTCAGGTTACAATACAGTTACAGGGTACACAAATATTTATGGCTAATGATGACATTATGTCTTGTTCAGTTTGTTTTCGGTGTTCCCGCGTTCAACTCCTCGGTAACGCTTTGTAAATAGCCAACTGCCTTGTGTGCCTTCTGTTTGTTGGGATTTTTAACGATGTCGTGTTACAGTTGCAGGAGTCAGCGTGGCCGAGTGGTTAGGGCGCCGGACTTGAAATCCAGAGGTCTCGGGTTCAAGTCCGCCTTTGACCACGAAGCTGGAGTTAGTCGTTATACTCCTTGTTCAACTCCTTGGCCCCGCATGTAAATAGGCAACTGGTTTATGCCTCCTGCCAGCTGGGATTTTTAACCATGTTATGTTCATTTGTAATATTTGTCTCACTGTTTGTTTCCATTGGCCCTGAAACGTCCAGTGGGAGAGTGGCAAATTACGATATATAATTTTATCCATTTGATATATAATTTTATCTATCTGAAATGTTATAATCACGAGTGACAGTAAGAGTCCATGATCATAGTCTCTTGGAGACAGTAACGACTCAAAATTTGTTTCAAACGATGCATTGAAATTGTTACAACCTCAGTAGGCGCTTGTACCTGTAAGAGTACGTTTTATCATTTTCACTACTATCTCTAGCTTATATACTGCTTGTACATAAATAATGTATTCTAAGTAACCTATCACAGCGCTCAGAGCATGCCTTGAATGCACTAACCTGATTCTCAGACAGTCCAGATCGCTCACGGCCACGCACTCTCTCTCTGTCTCTCGCACTCTCTTCACTTCTCTTGGGAAAGGGAGAGAGAGTGCGTGGCCGCCAGCGAACTGAACCGTCTGAGAATCAGGTTATGTATGCACTGTGTGCAACATTTTTTTTACATTTATACGACGGTCAGAGAGATGACCCAAAGATGCCTATACTCTAGTATACAGCTGTAAAGTTAAGAGTTTAAGAATAAACGTCTTTTGATCTTAAAAATACCTGTACCTTAATTAATTTCACTAAGAGCAAACTACTTCGCCGGTACCCAGTTGTGCATATGGGTGGAGAGAGGCACTGGGAGATCTAGAGTAAATTGTCTTGCTCAGAAATACGCAATGACATCGGCCAGGGCTTGAACCCGGACCGCTTAATTGAGCTTGATCCGGAAACCAGCGCGCTAACCATTATCTCACTGCGTCCTTCATAAAAACTATAAAAACATCAGCTTTTTTTTTCAAAGATGTCAGGTGCCTGTCCTTCATAACAGATAGATTCCTAAGAAACAAATAACTTGATTCTTACGAAAAATGAGATGTTAGTCCTATTTGAATCTTAAGTCTCCAAAATCATACCAGCAACAATTGTCCATATTCGTATTCTAGAGTTTGGACTGGAACTAGCTTTCAACTGAGGTTAATGCGGGGAGTCTTTTCAAATGCAAATGCATTAATCTCTTTTTAATGATGTTTCTTCGCAAGAGCCTCCATTGCAAGCTAGTTCCAGTCCAGTACCGAGAATGCGAATATGGCCTAATAGACTGATAAGCTCGAGGCTTCCACCGACTGCTAATATACGATGTACCAGGCTCTAACTAATTATCAAAGTCTGTAGAAGCAGAGAGCGAGCCGTCAAAATTGTTTTAGCATTAACTGACCAATCTATTCAACAAAAAATATTTTTATTAAAAATCTTTCAATTCATTTACAAATCATATTGCACGTTTATCTGATTGGCGAACATTGAGTTCTGCTCAATGTACGGGTGTAATTTACCACAGCTATGTAACTCTAACTCCCTTTTAGAGGTAATGGTAAAGTAGAGAAATAGCCGCGCGAAATCTGGGGACGATGCGCGTGCGTCTCGCCTCAGTTTTCGCGCAATAATGTTACTTTCCTTTGTTTCGCTTCTCGCGCTATGAACTAAGGGAAAAGATGGACCAATCTAAACAAAGGTGATTCGGTTACCAAGATCAATCTTCGGTGTATGTTTTAAGCATGGTTACGATTCTTTTAAAAAATACACTCTTCTTAACATAAGAATATATAAAATATAAAAAGATATAAAAATAACACGTTTTCTATAAGTTAAGAATATGTGTTAATGCAAGGTACACAATTCTTTACCACCCTCGGTAATTTGTCACCAATATTGACCCCAGGCCACTTTCCATATCAAGTCACCCCTTCCCGATTTGACGGAAAAAGTCACGATGCCCTGGGGAGACGTCGGTAAGGTAGTGGAAGATCACATGGCGGTATTACGGAAAACATATTAGGTATATAATCAAACTTCTTCAAATTGGAAACCTCCCACAGAGTAACAGTGGGTCCGTAGGCTAAAACTACATTTGGGTAGAGGACACATCCATCTCATAAAGGGACGAGCGGACAAGGTCTTTCTGAGGTGTCTACCCCTCCCGATGTGCTAATAAACCTTATCTCTTAAACTAGTCCAGCTAGCAAATGTAAATTAAGTGTAAATGGTACAGGATATATTGAAAAGATTTTTTTCCGCTGCAAATAATGAGAAAATATAACAATTTTAATTTACTTACAAGTTTAGCGGCTCGTAATTTGAGTACCACTTCTCGTTCTGTCCGTTTTCTTGCCAAAGTCTAGCAAAGTTTTGCTTGAAACTCTTCGAAACAAAGAGGAGTAATTTTTGCGTTTGACCGCTGTGTAACAATATACACAAATGCATTAAGCAAAGACGGAATGTATCTATCATTTGTTTCAAAGAATACGGGTGGATAAATTGAAATTATGAGGCTTTGAAACGCCTGCAAAAACTCTTCAACTACATCTACAAAACGTCTTTCAAACATACATTACTGCAGTGAAAGACGAATAATGTGCTTTTCACTTCGGTTAGTGTCTGCACGTTTTTTTGTGAGTTCACCCGAGTGTGTTCATGTTGACATGTTGCTGGTTTAGCTTTTGGCTTTCTTATCGTTCCTTGACGCCAAACTGATTCTCAGTGGTGTCCTTACTGTTACAACGGCGCCTACGGTTATTTAACTTTGCAACATCTCTCTTAGCAGGACTGGCATCCTTTGGGTTCAAAGTCGACGCTTGTTCCCTTCTGAGTGACATGTACTCTCTTGGCATAAGCTCTCTATACCCTGGGGTATCTGGGCTGTCTGGGGTAGTTTGACCTCCTGCGTTATGGTTCAACCGTATGTCTGCCAGCTGCAAGCTTCCTATTTCGGCATAAACCGGGTCATCATGGTTTTGTACCTCTCCCTCTATAGAAACTGAACCGTGTTCAGGATTGTTAGTAAATTCGTCACAGCCAACTGCCTCAGAACTTTCGCTACAGCCGCTACTTCCAGGGTTTTTGAAACTACAGGCCTCAACAGAATTTGAGGTTACGGCGCCTGCTATCTCTTCGTACAATTCTTCATCCTCTGGATCGGCAGTTTCACTTCCAACGTCCTCTGCGATATAAGAATGTTCGTTCTCGGAGCTACAATTTTCCGAGTGTTCATCTGTGCTTGACGACTGGCACAAAGCTGGAGATTGGTTACCAATCTCCTCGTAAAGGGATTGGTCTTCTTCTATCTGTTCTTCGAACGAGATATCGTCGTAATCCTCGTCATCGCGCAGCACCTCGGTTACCATGTCAACTGCTGTCTTGGTGACGCCAAACTGTACATTCTGGCAGCGAGGCTCAGGGGGGACCATCTTCGAATCGACGACTCCCTTTGTACTTCTTACGTCATCGTAAAGCTCCTCCTCTTGCAGATTTGTCTTGGTGACGCCAATCTGCACATTCTGGAAGCGAGGCTCAGTGGAGACGTCCTTCAAGTGGACGACTTCCTTTATCAGGTGCAAACAGTCATCATATTGACCAGCAATCTCGTCATAAGGATCCTCCTCTTGCAGATCTGTCTTGGTGACGTCAACCCATACATTTTTGTACCGAGGGTCAATAGTGAAAGAGTTCGGATCGGGGAGTTCCTGTGGGCTTCTGAGGTTACAACCGCCACGAAGCTGACAGGTAAGAGCTTCCTCATACAGATCTGCGTCTTGCAGATATGAAGAGCTCTGAGTGCAGTCCTTCCCCTTAAAGTCGTCATACAGTTCTTCGGGTACTCGCTGTGCTGTAGCATTACACTGAACGTATCTGTAACCGTGTACTGTAAAGAAGCCTTCGGAACACATTTCCTCGATAGCTCTTTCGGAGTGGTTTTCGTCTTTGATTGACACATGGTAAGCATCTTCAGGCTGACTGATTGACAGGTCTGGCCACCCACTTTTCTCGTGATTTTTCAACCACAATGACATCATCCAGGACGTCATCGGTTGCCTTCAAAAGAGGAAGTGATATTAAGTAATTATTAACCGATAGCGAGGTCAATACGGCAAGGCCCAGGTTTGGGATTTTCTCGTAAAGACCAAATGTTTGAGGTTAATAAGTTGTTTATTATATGACTTTTTGCTTTGGTTTTGCGGGCCCGTAATCGGCCCGTGGGCATTAGGGGAGATTATTATATGGCTGTGTCTCACTAGGACTGGGAACTATATTGAAGGCGGTCTAGATTTTCCTATCTAGACCGGCATCTAGACCGCTTATGTTTTAAGGTAAAAAGTTGCAAACTAAAATGCAAAAATATTGCCTTTTTTCTTCCAACAATATTTATTTATGGAAGTGCCAAAAAGCTTGATGAGAAAAAAAAAGTAAAGAGGACGAGCAAACCTTGGCAGATTTTAGTTCAGCTCATCGCTGTTCGCAAGCAACATGTCAGCCAGTACAAACCAGGTACATTAAACGAATTAATTTATTCCTGTTTGCCATATAATAAACATCTTATTAACCGAGCTTAGTCGGTCTGTATGGGAGAACCTTGACTTCGGTCGTGTGTACAGACTTGCGTTCGGTCTGTACTCACGACCTCGGTCAAAATTCTCCCATACAGACTTCCTGCTCGGTTAATAAGAGCTAAATAATGCCCTACAATTAGCCTTTCAGAGCGCGCGTTATATCAGCCACAAACACAAGCCATATAATAAATTAACGTAATGATTGAGAAGAGACGCTTATTACCCTTAATTACATATAATAAAACCAAGTTAAGCATGCGATCACATGCAGGATTTAGTTATCTCCCGCTGTTTATAAGATGGTTCACTGATATTTGTTGTTTGGAAAAAAATTTATAAATCCAGAAATTAATCCATTGGCTTATAAGTACAATGAGAGTGATCGACGAATGGTACAAAACAAATGTTTTTATTCAGAGGTTGTTCGTTAGTGGAGTTTCAGCCCATAAAACTATCTGTTTAGAATAAGGAGTTTTTATTTTCAATTTGAGAAGTACACAGTGACAAAGATCTACCAACCTGCTCGTAAGACAGTCAAAAATGGCGATGAATGGCGGCCTCTGCACTGGGTCATAGGTCCAACATTGATGCATTATGATATAAACCCAATCGGGACAACCCTCAGGTTTGGTCAACGGTCCCTTGTCTCTTATGTGAAGGAGAATCTGTTGTTGAGATAAGGACATGAGCTTTGATTTTGTACCATTGTGTTACAATAATTTTTGTTGCCTTAATTTAGCGTAATCGGGGTAATACTCCATTTATTTCGGGTGCCCAAGGCAGGAGACCTCTCAGCTATTCATAAGAGCAACAGCCAAATTCATACTAAATGGCCAGTTAATAATATCTTTATAGGACGGCGCATGCCTTTTAAAAGGGTAACACCCTTAAAATTCTGTATCCGAGTGTTTTGTTGATAAGGATGTGCAAATGTTTTTTATAAAGTTTTAATTTATTTTTTACCACTATTTAAAGTTGGAAAACTAATACTTTAAAGCGAAGTGTTCATGCAGTACGCGCCAAAAAGCAGAATATTCGCCATTCGCCACTCAAGAGCGGTTTTTTTTTTTTAAGTTCACCACTCCCGCGGATTTCTCAGAGAATATTCTTTACAACAGTCTTTTTTTGTTTACACTTTTTTCATCTCACCTTCCAGAGGAGAAAAATTGCCTAAAAATCTATTTTTCAATCAAAGCAATGACTTTTCCTGGTCTATATCTACTCTTGAACTCAAACCTCTTTCGGTCTTCTTATGACCCTTTATTGATATATTGTTATGGTACCTACCTCGTCAATGACAAGGTCACAGTAAGGCACGGAATATCCTCTTCTCTCCTGACCAGTGGCGAATGCAGTGTACAACTCCCACGCTAAGATCCCAAACGCCCACACATCACTAGCGTGAGAATAGTTGTTCTCTAAAATCAGTTCTGGTGAGCTCCTGTTAAAATATTAAAAAGTAAATAAATGATCAACGTTGCAATATGGCGTGTGCAGGAACCAGAAATTGAAATGGCTTTTCATTCAGGCGAAATTTTCGAGTTAAAAAAAATTTAAACTCTCGGATTGCTCTAGAATCAGATTTACTTACCCTCCCCAGTGGACCAAAACCCAGTTAAAATTGTTAAAAACGTTTTCCTAATAACATGACTGTTGTAAAATGTAATTGAGTTAATTGAAATAACAACTTGTCAGCGAAACTGATTTGCTTGGGACATTTAAAAGCGCACTGTAGTTTGCATCATTATGTAGGAAATGCTACAAGACATATTTTACTTGCTAAATCTAAATCTACGAAAACGTGTGGGTAAATTATATCAAGTCTCTTTTAATCAGTTGAATCATTTCCGAAAGGAAAATTTGACTTGAATTTTACACTTTTCAAACGAAGCCCTTTATAATTTCGTCCTCATCCCTTGATTGACAGGTAAGCCCTGATCTTTCGTGGGCACCCCCTTCCAATTATCTGCGCTGACGTCAGTGTACAGCTTTCTCTAGGTCTTCTGTTTTCTGTTTTTTGCGGTCAAATATCGTTCTTCTCTAGAACTTATTCAGCGTAATATAAAGTCGACCAAACAAACAGGAAATGGAACGTAAATGAAGGTAAATTAACGTTAGAATTTTATCTAGCTGCTAGTGGTTCGAGGATAAACGTTACAGTGGTGTTTATATTCAATTCTGAACCGCAAAATGTTCAAAGGGATTCCGAAATGCCCGTCAACTTTCCACGGCCAACAATTTAAGCTTACTTACAAGCTTACACAGTTTGCTGTTTAATAACCGAACGCTTTGTATAATGCGACATGTGTAAAACAACAGATTTAATTTTTATTTAGTGGGAACTGCTGATACTCTTCAGGTTATATTGTTCTACGAACGTTTATATTATTCTATGAGTGTTGAACGCACAGGGAAAAATTGTTAAACTTTTGACAACAGCCAAGGTTAGAAAAGCTCACTGAAGTATGCTGCGTTGAGAATTATTACAAAGATAGCTTGGAGAATTCTTCGTTATTGTGTTGTCTTGTTTTACTTTTTAAAGTTGGGAAAAGGCGGCAGTTACGGCTTGATATTTTGAAAAACAACGACCTTGAAGGTCAAGTTTGTGCATGGCAAGAAATCGACATGGAATTATTATTTTGGCGAAAACAATCCTTTAAACCCTTTTAGGTACGTTGTATTGCTTGAGTATCTATACAAAAGTTGAATGAATTTTATATATGGTTCCCGGGAATCTCTAATATTTCACATTAAAATTTGTCTTTACTTTACTTCTTGAGGCTACAGCCCGTTAGTTAAATTTGTGTCAAACTTAACTCGACTCAGTTCGCGCCGGAAGAGTCTTATATATGCAGGCAAAACAACCCAGGAATTCTTCTCTACTTACAAGGCTGTAGCTTCTTCAAAAATCCTCTCAATCAGACTTTTTTTTTCCTAATAAAAGTTGAGCTAGCCAAAACGTTTTTAGGAAGCGCTTATTCCGCGCAAGTTGTTTTCGCCAAACTGGCTTACTACGGTAAAAACTCGTGTGTAAGACCTGACATTGTTTGAAGTCTGGCAAAATAGGTTCTTTGGGGTACTTATTGGCAATTTAAGCTGAGTAGGCTCTAAGTTTCTATTAAGAGGATACAGTTGTTGATTGCCAGAAAAATAAACAAACTTGGGGTGGGCCTTGAATGTACAGTACAGTATTTACATATTTATTCACAACTGTATTATGATAAGGCTAACATAACTGATAAAGAAAATGTGTTTATGCTAAAATCAAAACAAGGGGTCTCGATAATATAAACAGCAAAACTCTTACTGATTTAGAAAGAGCAGCAATTTTTTAGAACGATGTGGATGCGGTTATAGAGCAAGCACTGTGGAAAACACTACGCTTTTTTCAAAGACCCGGCTAAGACTTTATCCACCAAATATTGCAGTACAAAAATAATGTAGATAGGGAAGAAGGTGTCTAGATTTATATTTATAACTCTAATTCAGTAAACGCGGCTGGAGAGCCTCGCGCGTTGCGTGGGTGTTTCGTGGAGCGAGGAAGTGGGAGGCGGAGAGAGGGTGGGGGGGGGGGGGGGAGGTTTGAGTTTGGATTGCAGAGTGTTTTCCCAGAGCCTGAAGTACTGTCACAAAGCCTAAGATATTCTAAACTTCTAATTTCTATGCCTTTGACGTATTCAGAGTCCTGCATTTGTCCAGGGTCCGGGATGGGAGAGTGACATGTTAGAAAGCTATGACTGACAAGAGTAAGTATCTTATAGATTGTTCTAGAAGTAATATACGACGGGGCAAACAGTGGTAAATGGCTCTCATCATTTCGATTGGTTATTTGATGAGTGCTATAAAGACACGACACGTCTTATGTAAGTATTGTTATGCGAAAAAATACGCAAAAATGGCGACTACAAAATTTCAGTTTGCCTATCATTTGTTGTTTCGTTCACTCATTGATATTCATTCGTTCTTTTCCGTCCTTTTGTGTGTCCTTTCGTCAGTCCGTCCGTCGGCCATTAATTCGTTCGTCCGTCCGTCTGTGTGTTCGTTCTTTCGTTCGTTCCTTCGTTCGTTCCTTCGTTCGTTCGTTCGTTCGTTCGTTCGTTCGTTCGTTTCGACGTTCCTTCTTTCGTTCGTTTCGTTCCTTCTTTTGTTCGTTGTTGGTTCCTTCGTTCTTTGGTTTGTTCTATCGTTAATCTGGTCAACGGATCGTCCACTCTTCGGTGCCGTTCGCTAATTCTTTAGCTCGTCAATTCGTTCTTTCGTTCGTTTGCTGATCCACTTGTCCGCACAACCCGTTCGTTCGTTCTGCGACGTCATAATTTATACATAAGCATAGTACACAACTCCCCCCTGTGAATTAAGGTTCCATTATTTGAATTTGCCGTGTGCTTGTCATTGAAGTGATGTTGCAATTTATTATAAGGTGCAACTATTTGTTGATGAGACCTGCATGGCAGTTGTCTATCAAATAGTTTCACTAGTTGTTTGTTTCGTTGATCAATTCGCTACTTACCAGCGAGTCGAATCAGAAGGCATGGAACGTTGAATGACGCATGACGTACTTGTGACGTCATCTGCCCTCTTGGGCAAAGATTTGGAGCGACCCAGACGGGCGACGTGAATCTGTTGAAAGTTTAAATTAATATAAAATGAGTATCAAGGGTACAGCCAAATTACAATTACAGATTTTATTCATAGCTCGATCTCCATATCTTTTCTTGATCACATACTATACTGCCCAGGGCCGCTTGAGAGTTGTTCAAGGTTACGTTTAATTGTCTTGATTACATATCGCTAAATCAACTTCTGAAATGTAATTGCTAATTTCAAGTCATATGATGTTCTGGAGAATTACCACTTTCATTTATCCAGTCTTCATTATACAGTCATATTATCAGATTTGAAGAGAAAAATTCTTGAATGGTCTGAATTGGCTTAACAAACAAAGAAACAGACGAACGGGGTCTACAAATTGCATAACATTTCTGCAGCTCAAACTTATCCCGTTTGGACAAACCCCTTTTTTTCGAATTTTAATATTTTGATGGTTTATATCTATTTATTTTGTTTTGTTTTGTATATTTACTCTTGTACCAAGTTTATGATATTTATGTGTACCAATGTATTTGTTGTGCCTCTTTCCTGACTCTCACATTTTTAATTATTATAATTACGGTCACCCAACTAGTTTAGCTTTTTAGTTATTTTGGGTGTCCCTCTACTGTATGTACTGTACTGTTTATTTATTTATTTATAATTATAATCTTGTAAATTCTTTTAGTTGTTTACAGTAGTAGAAATAAACTGTAGTCCTGACCGCTTTCATCATCCTTTGAGGTCTAAATTAGCCGTTTCTTTCTTTATATAGATTGCACACATGAGACCTATTTCGAATTTTCATTTCTTTGTACGGAATGACTACCAGCAGCCATGTTTAAAATCCGAGACTTAAAAAGCATGCATTAATATCAAAAGTCGATTGAATGGTTATGTCTACCAATTTCTGCTGTACACTTAGGCCCCATTTATATGGTCTCGGGTACCCGAGACAACCCTTCCCCCGCAAGGCAACTTTATCGAGCTTTTATACGTGAAAACATTGTCCTTGTAGTCCGAGTCAAGGTTGACCCTGCATGATTATTCATGACCCTTATTGAATAACATCCCTTTTTCCTTGGATATCCCTCGGTCATTCGATCAAAGTGGGTTTTCAATTCTTTGATACGAATTTCTGCTTTAGATCCTATACCTAGGCATTAGGTAAAACTCACCACGCCGAGAATTGTCTCGGTTAGACGAGCCAAAGTGTTCGTTCATATGAAGGAAAGTTGTCCCGCTCGCCTGGGTTACCCTACATGCCGAGGCGAGACAACTCGCCCACCCGAGTTGCCTCACCCCCGAGACGGATTTGCAATGCTCATGTAAAGGGTTGGTTGAATTTTGCGAAGAAATAACTGAAAATTTACTTCGGCCAGATATGGCAATGTTGCAAGACAATGAACATTCAACATAAACATTTCCGCATGAAAGGTGCGCTCCGAGACTCGTTTCGAAGCAGAGGTAACAGCAACTCGGAAATGCTTGTTATAACAATTGAATAGATTCAAAAAAAGAAATTGGCATACTCGCCTGCCCATGCGCGCGAGTATCTGACCGGACGTACCTTGTTTGGTGCCAACACGCTCACATATTCAGCGCGAATGTCTCCATGTACAATGTGGTTTACATGAAGGTAGTGCAGAGCGCTCGCCACTTGGGACAAGAACATAACTATGTCGCCCTTCTGGCATCGTCTGTCAAGGACGTATTCTTTCAGGTTCCCAAGGGTAGAGTCTATTGAGATCTAGTCAAAAGCAAATTAACATACAATTAGGTAACTAGAGCGTAACATTCCCTCTATCTCATGTTCAAGGACAAATTTCCGAGCATATTTTCACGCTCAACGGAATCTATTGTGTTTATTATCCTTGAAATCTTTTTCGCGCAGTTTTGACATTCGGATATTCCCATTTTTAGCTGGGGGATATTCAGTCACGTGACGCGTTTAGACTAATCGCGCGTGAGCGAAAATATTTGATGGATTATAAGTACTAATACTCAAAGAATAAGAAGCATTTGTGATATTGTCATATTTTTCTGAATTCTGTTTAGCTATTACGATTAGAGTGACCGTTGCGTGTTATAGAACATCGACAGTTGACGCTCAATAACTCAAAGCCAGAGAGTAAATGCACCACTACTCCATTTGTAAAAATGTTTAGAGAGAGAGGAGGTGCTAAAAAGAGGAGGGGGGAGGGATAGCACGTAAGATATAGGCTTTGGAAAGTAGCCACTTTCTCGCTGCGAAAAGGTGAATGAAAGAAATAACATTTTTGTCTTTTCAGGCTTAGCAATTTATGACAATAGAGGAAGGGAACTTTCTTACACCTGCAACTAGAGGCATGACATACTTACCATTTCAACTACTGGGCAATGGGACTCTAAGTTCTCTATCTGCCATATCTTGACAAGATTTGGATTGTTGAGAGTACGCAGCTTTTTCAGATGCTGTTTATCTGCACCAGTGATCCTTTCCTTTACCAAAGGACCATCCTATGAAAACACAATAGCAGTCATTCCAAGAGGTTACTTTACAGACCTACAAATGTATTTGATGAGGCACTAAAAAATAGAATTAAATTACCATACATCCTTAACCAGCCAGTGACCAACTGGTGTAAGTGCCCATAACAACCCGCTTGCGGTCAGTAACTCGGTCACAGCATCTGATTGATCTACCTCACAAGTAACCACATCGTGAGACAGACGATCATACTTTTTTATTTATGTATTTCACCACAACTACAGCCTTTATCTAACTGTTACCTAACTGATCTGCTGAAGCAATAGCTACTATCTCACTTTGCTTACTAAGGTGAATAATATTCAATTTAAATATGTGTTTAATGCTGTATGAACTGCATGCATTGAATACACGCGTGATGGGAACTTTCAAATTTACCTCCTGCTATCCAGGCCTACTCAAATCCTCGGAAACTCGCTTCTCCAGGGATATGCTCACCCGCCTTCTGCTCCCACTTACCCATGTCTCGTTCACAATAACTATACGTCATTTAGCTCTTAACTAAGCGTTTTCATCCTATGGTCTTCACATTTATTAGTATGAGTAGGTTATTACCGTCCAGTACGGCAACACCCCTTCCCCCTTCCACCACCGCTACACAGACACACAATCATCAAATCTCTCTGCCTTTCCCCGGTCGTTGTTTCGTAAGTAACGTGAACATTCCCACGTTTAATTTTGTAATCAATTTAACTCTCTCCTAAGGATATGGTATATATGGTGTACTCAAACCTCATTTGTAGGGACATCCCAGGCACCACAAAAAGCTCTTCATATCAAGCGAGATAATTTGCGAGAACTTGTATGACATAAGGAGCAATAAAATTGCCCTCAGTTAATAAGGAAGTGAGCGCGAATTATAACTATTATTTCACTACTAACCTGTCCCAAAAATCTTTTTGGCAAATCATCAGCACCGTTGTCTGACTGAAAGAAGGAAGTCTATTGAAAGAGAAAATGCAACTTGGAGTTATCTTTGTCACCATTCAGTTTTACTGGTACGGTGCAAAAACACTTACTTAACCGCGAAATGGTATGACGAAATCCTCTTGGAGGCCCCCCACTATTCATTTTGGTTATACCACTTACACACTTGTACAGTAAACACCCTCATGTCAGAACCTATGATTTCGGGGTTCAGGCTAATCGAGTTCTTATTTGCTGGGTGCTTAGTGAGAAATCTGGCTGAAAATGTTCTTATGGTCATTCCCGAGTATTGCATTGCGCAACCCTACTGCGCATAATTTCCCGCGTGATTAGCGCGTGCGCATTAAAAAATGGCGGCTTTTTCTTTACGGCTGGACCTCGCCATAAAGGTAAGTCGTCATTTTCTCGAAAACGAGTACCTTGACAATTCTCAGTGTAGAACAAAAGACAATCGTCGGAAACGTGAATTTAGCAAGCAAGCGTGACTATAATCATGGTACTATTATAAGAATTTATTGGGTATAAACGAGGTGCTGTTGCTCCTAAACCAACACGGAGACCCCTCATTTCTATTTCAAAATTTAAGTTCCTATAATAGAAACAATCAAAAATCTCAATGCAGGTTCCATTTCAGTGGAATGACCTTAAAATGTTCTTAAAATTTGTTTCCGAAATACCTTATATTACATAATACATTACTAGAGGTTTCATTAACATATAATGTTTTATTACTTACACTTCGACACACTAAAAAAGTCAATTTCAAATAAAAAATGAATGAATACTACTACCAATAAAAGTAAACATTAAGAGTTTGTAAGGTCTGGCACACCATAGTAATTTAATATCTGAGAGCTTTCTTATTCTTGCATCCTCTTTCTTTTTATGTAAGAACATGTTTTATTTATCAGGCTGAATTGGTTCTTATATTTATGGTGCTTTATTGGCCAACTTTCAACCTGATGTTCTTAATCCACTTGTTCTTATATGCGGGTGTTTATTGTTTAACTTACGTAATTGATGTGCAGCTCTAGTGGTGGCGGGTCATCCCTCGGGATCTCCTCTTTCAAAGAAAAGGATTCACAAAATGAGTGTCTGGTATTCATTATTTTTTTCTTCTTAAATTTACTCAATTGTTATCCCATACGCAGAAATCATTAGATTTGGTTGTTGTTTTCTTATGTACTTATGCAAAAGGGGTAATTTTTTTTTAATCGATTGCAGAGGAAACATGGCTGAAATTGTTCGACGTGAATTCCTCGTCCTAAAGCAACCCTCTCAGACGAAATCAGTCGGCTAAGGATGGCTTTATGTGTTCCGTTTTCCGCGCCGCCGTAAAAATAATATATAAGTTACCTGAATTCGTTGCATGTTCTTGCAATTTCTCCAGCTTCTCTTTGAGGTCAGCAAGGGTTGGCCTTTTTCTTCGCTGCCATTCCCAACATTGCCTCATTATGTCATATTCTGCATTTTCAAAACATGATTCACGCGGCAAGACGTGTCTTTTGTACACAACCTATAACGGTGACATGCGTTGTTATGTCAGTTAAGTGTAGATTACAATCACTTGTCTGCACCCTATCGACCCAATATCGCAAAAGTTGCTTTACACTCGAAGGCCACTTTCACTGTCATTTCTTTGCGTGTTGCTCTGCGAAATCCAACCATATTGCTCTTTTTATATGTATCTATCTGCAATCCCCGTGCTGTATTCAAGACGGTGGAATCACCAACTCTGTACGTAGTCGTTTATTTAGCAGAATAAAGTGACTAGGTGTATTCCTACTGCTGGATGTATGCAATGATACCGTATGTAGGCTTCCCTCAGCAATTTTGTCGGGTTATTCAATCTTTCGCATTAACTCATTTTAACTGGACCAAGGCTTTGCAGATTTTCTCTGACAATATTTATTTGCACTTTAACGAAATCGTATTAATTTTTTTCTCACAATAACCACTTTATACTGCAATAATCTGGCAAATACATCACAGATACAAGTACATTACTTACTGTAGAATAAGCTTAATTTTACCACTCAATTACAGATCAGGATACTCTGATCTTTGCAGACTTGGCTACAAAAGACATGACTAGACTTAGACTAAGATCAGAATGTGAGAGGGTTTACAGATACTGTGAGAGTGAAGTATCTTGCCCAAACAGGCTCGATCCCAGACTCTTCCCATCCTGGAGTGCAACGAAGCACCGACCTACTAGGTCAGACCCTGCTGTATCAATGTTATTTCCATGAAGCAATTTCTGTCGTTCTAAAGTAATTTATGTTAAAATGGAAAGTGCGCCAGGGAAGACGTTTGAGATTTTAATCATAAAAATGACAAATGACACAAAGTAGTCTTTTAAAATGATGAGCACAACGCTTACCTGGCTGATGACTTCATCGTCAATTGGGACGTTTCTGTATGGGCCACACCCATATGTGAGCACCTCGTACATAAGCACTCCAAAGGCCCACACATCAGAGGCAGTGGAATAACGGTGCTCCAAAAGACACTCTGGTGCTTGCCATCTCTTCGGCAGCTCCTCAGCTGTTGTGCTGATGAATTCTGGAAGACCATCATCCAGTGAACAATAGCTATACTGAGAATCCGGATTTTCAGCTGCAAGTAAAAATAACATGACATAACTTCTCATTTGAAGATTACTTTTCAATGTCGCAGTGACTTGCGGGAGATAACGTTATTGTTGTTGAGGGGGAAGCGGGGGTGGAGTTTAAACCCGTTATAGGTAGGACTTCGTCACTAAAACGAACCTCTGGCACCCAGGGTATGGCTGCACTGCTTTTTTACTAGTTCTTTTGCACGGTATTCAAAGAAAGAGCATCTGCCTCCAAATTTTAACGATGCTCCAAAAGGCACTCGGATGCTTTCCATCTAACTGGTAAATCTCATCATTAGGACTTATAACTTCAATCTAGGCAACTGTCGTCGGCCGAACAGTAGTCGTACAATGAGTCTTGGACTGTAAATTAAAAGCAATGCATCGCAATGCCAACTCGTCGTGATAATGGAAACCTCTGTTTATCCTATGGACTACCTGACATAAAATTCATTATAACTTCTGTAAACTACCAAATGGATTTCAAGAACACGTACTTCACAGAAAGCTATTCTACTGTTCATCATTCGTATCGGTTAGGTAACAAGGCATTCATCTGTGTATTAGTTTATAATGCCTTGCTTGTCTTATACGAGTCATGATTACATGTTATTCAATACATAGCTTAAGATTAGTAAAATTAGTGAAGAGAAAAACTAGTGTCGTTACTAATTGTCCATAAAAAGAAATGTCAACATGTCAAGCCACTGTCAACCTTTTCAAGCCCGAAACCAATCATATTCCTTTTGTTTGCCCAATTTAGATTTGTATGTTCTCAGAGAAAATTTGAAGTGGATCTCAGTTTCCCTAACAAAACGGTACATTCACCTTAAAATTACTATAACTTTGTCTGAAAATAAATTATCAGAAAATCGAGTTTATTTACCTTCGGCAGTGGATTCAGTTTGAAGCTGTCGCAAAGAGTGCATGCCAGTTAACTTACAGACGTATTCATCGCCTACAAGAATGTTCTCGGCTCTGACAGCTCGGTGCACCAATCCTTGGTTTTGCAACAGCAGAAGAGCTTCAATTATGTCGAGGAGCATTTTGAGCAGCAGGACCGTTGGCAAAAGCTCGTTGCCTTCTCGCGAAGCTTGAACAAACTGCAGTAAGTTGCCGTATCTCTCGAACTCTGTAATGATGTGATACGGAAAGCTCTCAGTGTTGTAAGCAAGAAGAACTGTTATGTGGGGATGTTTCTGAACTCTCAATCGACTGAGGTTGTAGGCTTCTCTCACGAGACGATCTCTTGTCTCCGATTGGTCCTGAGTTTCACCTTCCAGAATGTCCTGTTTTGTCATGTGAAGGATTTTCACGACCACTTCCTTCCTTTGAAACATGCCACGTTTGACAAAACAGCTCTGTCCTTGGCTGATGGTCATCTTGTTGACTTCTAATGTCTGATTTCGGTAGTAGGTCGTAAGGCGTTGGACGTGCAGTTCTTCTGGAAGCGCGTCTAGTAAATTGTTATTCTCAAAAAGATGGTTTGCAAAGAGCTTCTTCGTGAAAGGGTCAGGACTAAACAGCACCTCTGAAGACATACGCTCTAGGATTACTCTGCATTCTGGTCTCCTCTGTAGCTTCTTGTCCTTTAGCAGATTTATCAAACAACTCGCAGCCTCGATTCTTAACTCTATATCCAAGGACGAAAACAAAATAATATGGAGATACTTAATATATAAAATAGCAAACCAATTCTGATCAGCAAGTAACTAGGAAATTACTGTATTTATTATGGCTACAATACTAAAACAATCAGTGGCAAAATGAAAACATTTGAGCATTACAATGAGGGCATCAAATGCTCCTAATGTAATCAGGCAGGTCATATATGTACCTCTCGTGACGTTATTCCTTGCCACATCAGACAGGATTGATGCCCCTAACAAACAAAACCTCCAATCATCTCCACCACCCTCCTCTTGATAGGCTTCAAGGATACGCCTTAGAAGAATCATTGCTCGTCTCTCAGTACGCATCTGTCGTTTAGGACACTCACTGTGTACCTGAAGAAAGAAAAACACGGAGACAAATGAAATGGCAACTACGTTTAATTTATCACAGAGATGGAATGGGCAAATTTTTACCGGGAAAAGCATAGAGTTGCTCCATGTTTTCAAGGCATAAACTAGTAAAATAATATTTTTGTGATATGCAGAACACTTAGAGAACATCTCTTGAAGCAACAGTTTTTATTTGCGTTAAGTAGTGTCATCGTCTCTAATTGTGTGAGACTCTATATAGGAATAAGTACTATTTTCGGTTTTTGGTTCTCTAGAGGACTCGTACCTCCGTATCACCAAAACAACGTACCTTTCCATGCAGATAGCACATGATGCAGTGCAGGTCAAACCATTCCCCAGCTTTCGTCTTTTTCACGACAGCTCTACTTTTCTTTAACTTTCGAAGAAACGTCAAGTCCATTACATCAAAGTCTTGTTTCTCAAATAAGCCCTGGCATTGATCAAGGCAGCCACCTAATTTTGAGGCCGCCACCTTGTTATTGGGCTTCAACAAATAGCTTATCGCTTCTTCTATGAATTCCATGGAATAACGGAAATAGTTCTTTTTCTTGTAGTTGATCTTATCGGAGCGTATTTTCAATTCTTCTCGGAGTTTCTTCAGATCGTTGTTGAACGCCACGGTGGAGAAACCCGTTTGAATCTGATGGACAATAATCAAGCATAAGATACGCTGGTAAACAGAAAGTCGAATTTCTTTTACTGAGTCAGCTTCCTCCTTGAAAACAGCTTCCGGAGAGTTGATGGATGACCTTATAATCTTTTCCACCTTCAGAAGATTCTGCTGACAACTTTCGAGCTTATCTCTGAAGAGCAGATACTGAAGCTGCAGCAGGGCTTGTTTAACCACTTCACCGCTGCTTCGACTACTGCTTATCTTGGCCAGGATCCTGTACGCGTTCATTTTGTCGTTAGCCGATTTACCCCAGGACTTTTCCAGATACGGCAGAATGTGAAGCAGTATGAACTGCTCCTTCTCCTCTTTGAGCGGTCCATCAGCGTTGTCGAAATCCGCCACAGATTTTTCTACATCTTCGAGAAATGATGCTATGGAAGACTTAGCATCAGTGACCCCTGATGGAATAATGCACAATGATGACTGACTATTGATTATTTGAATCATCTTCGCTGCATTGTTTTTGTACTGATGGTATCGTTTTCTTGTGAAAACTCAAGACGTTGCGTTCTCGCTGTCTTGGTCGCTTTTTGTCAACTTCCCAATTTTTTCTACTCTGAGCATTTTTGAGCACCATCATATTTTCGACGATATCAGATAATCGGCAACTTTTGCAGGTTCTTGGATTTGCTAAGTTATCGAAACTTTATATCCATAAAACAATGTTAATCTGGTTCTTTTAAAAATGGCACACCTTGCATTTTCCTAACATCTGTGAATCATATTTGTTGGTCAGTGGAAGTACATGTAATATGGCTTAGGGGAGTGTCAGTCAATGCAAAACTCAAACAATTACTTGCAAGTAATACGACAATTTGACAACACGGTGAAGTGGGCGGCCATGTACGTGACAATTTTCGCAGTTCCTCTTTTTTTCTATTTTATGGACAATACCTGTTTGACTCTTGCCATACTAAACAGTACATCCTGCATGAGTAATGGCTTACTAAGACTTTTTTGAGTTAACCTTTACACACATTTACCTTGTTGGGCAAGAATCCTTTTACTTGGTTTTGGATTCCACTTTGGGCCGAAGTGTTGCTGGTAATATGCCTCGTTTATGTTGGGAAAGCAATACGTTCCAGAGTTATTCTCGGATGAAAGTGACTTTCTTCCCGGTTTGGCTCTGTCGTAGATATACGTCCCATTATAAATTGGTTCCTGTTGTTCCTTGTCCCTTGAACTTCCGTGTCTAGCACTGTGTTCCTGGACATGAACATCCTCTGGAGAGACATGAAAAGATAGTAACCTGTCAATCCTTAATCAATTCAAGTTAACTACCTGGCCGGTGTTAACTCTGAACCCAGTTGGGGTGGGGGGGGGGGGGGGGGGGGAGTAGTGCCATATATTGGCTATATAGGTATGTGCCACTGTGAAGGGTATGGTTTTCAAGCAGTTTACTCTAGGATAGGGTATATAGATCAGAGCGTTTGGGTCTAGAATAGGTTATCATTTTTCACAAAACTGACTAGTTGGTTAAAGATTTTATCTAGACTAAGGAAACCAGGAATTGCCACTCAAAAATATAAAAAAAATCAAATCGGCAAGTTTAAATTTATGCAAATCAGCCTCAACAGTGTCGATAGATGGGGGGAATTTGGGAAGTTTAGTATAGGGTAGCAAAATTCAGCTGAACTAGCTCTGGTATAGGCTAAGGATTCCAGGGTCCCAGCGGCACATCGCCACCCAGAAATTCCCAAAGTACCACCCCCCCGGGACTCTGAATAACAACTTTTGACATTTTAACAGAGTCGATAAGGATGTGACTTATAGCATTCAGAGGAACACGAGCCAATTTGTGAGAATTCAAAAGCGATCATCATGAATACAAAAAAGCACAAACGAGCATTACTAAAGCTTTTCTTGACGAGGAGTGGAAGAAACTGAGTCAAAACGATATAGCTTGAACAAATTGCTTAATTTTTTTTCTAGCTTTTGTCCTTAAGGTAATCTGTCTCACTTTTCCTCAGTCGTACAAATCTTGCGTATTCTCGGTTTATTACTACTTTTCCAGAAAAGCGGTTGTTTGGGATGTAACGCAACGCTCCCCAGGGGAGCGTTATGTGACCTTAGTAATGACTGAGCTAGTAAATACTGACTCATACGCTAAAATACAAAGTACCTCTTGCTGGTGATTGCTGGAAATTATTAGCTTGTGCTCCCGGTCCTACAGCTGTAAAACCACTTCCTGATATGCTGGTGATGTAGTTATAGTAGAACGTCGGTCCACCAGTTTGACACGAGACTTCAATAAAAAAGAAACAAAAATTCACGAATAATTGAAACAGAGAATCATGAATAAGCAGGTGTTGCCTAAACCCATTTAATTTGAGCGCTAGATCCGTTCCTCGCACGGCGGAAACGGGTTCTCCTTTCAAGAGGGAACCTGTACTCCTTTAAATAAACTCTGACCGTAAACGAATTAAGCTTGGGCCGTTTCGGGCAGAGCGTTCTTGACTAAATTCCTTTGCCGAAGTCGGTTGGATTTGAATGCTGAGTCGGGTTTAGCTTGATCAAGTGTAACATAGTTAACCTTACTGATCCTGCACGAATTCCTTAACATTATATTTGTAGCTGCCTGTCTTATCTCGAATTTAATTTGTATTTTATGATTGGGTGTAGGTAATATTGTTATTTTATTGTTAACTTCACTTTACGTACGTAAGATTTTTTATTCAATTTTTAAATCAAGGCATAGACTGTTTTCATAAATAGCTGCAATTTTAAATTCCTTTTTTAAGTATTCAAATTGGCCATACTAACCTCGTTTTTGAGGTGATAATTCAAAGGAATTTTTACACTCAAACGAGTTCAGTGAAACCAATTTTCATAAATACAACAGAATTTGAAATTGGCAGCCATTTATGTAAAAGGGTCTATATGCTTTGCGAAAACAGTGCCATATCTCAAGCTTGAAATTTTCATTGCTTGAAATCTTTATTCCTATTAAAATATACAGCTTCAATGTAAATTAGGGTTTAATGTATGAATTATGTGATGAACATAAGTTCGTCATCGATTGTATTAAAAACAACTGATTTTGACAAACTGTAAGCGGAAGTCTTAATGACTTTGATTGACTGGGACTTTTCCCTTTCATATTGAAAATGACACATCGTGAATTTGCGCATTAACGCATGAATATTTGATTTTCTAAGGCTCGCACAGCAATTGCAGCGTAACTGAATATCGCACACCAGCTGTTGTTAAATGTCCTATGCATGCTATTCTCTAACGAGGACTACATGTATACTGTATACCGAAGAGTTTGAGAGCTATTTATGTTTTGCCACGATGAAACGGGTAAAACCTCTCTGCATAGGTTAGCAAGAGTGGTGTTCTGTATATACTTACATGACTATATTACAGTGATTATTGCTATTCACAAATGCGTCGCTGGTTTAATATGCGGTCTAAAGTGAGACAAATATGAACAACTAGCCACCTCCACTGCGGGGACTGTATCATGCTGACCTATGGCTATATGGCTAAGGTTACCAGCGTTTACCATTTAATTTCGTTGCGAAGTTAAGTGAGCTGGGAACATTTGGGGTTTGTTTTCATATTACCCAGTTGAGAATATAATTACTTTCTTACAAACAAAACTCTTGAAGTTCAAATGATATTGCCCACAACCTCAAAAGACACAAACAAGTAAGAAAAGTTAAGAACTTACTGCCAGTTGCCGCCATTATTAGAACGAAAGTAAGGGCTAGTTCCTTAACTGCGAACTCTAAAATTTCCGGCTTCACCAGCAACGATGAAATGTGGCACAACCGTTCACCGAAAACCTATTTAAGGATTAACCTAAACTGAAATCAAAACGTCTGGGAAAAATCCCATAAGGGAGTGGACACAGAAAAATCCCTTCCCCTCTAGACGATTGGACGGCAGAATTCTTGGGAAAATCCCTCCGAGTCCAAAGAGCGTATGACATCATCGATTCACAGTGGTCGTGGAGCGTTTCAGACCGAATTACAATATAGAACGTATCAGCAAAACATTGAAGAAAATTAAAGTCGTCAGTACAGGTTATGAAAATTAAAAACAACCAACTCCAATGTGGCTTGATAGACGTGGTCAAAGTGAAGTTCATCGTAGTACCAATTTTCGGAACTAAAAATAATGTTCGCCCATTGTAATGGGACCTACGAGCGACCCTATGTGCCTGATCAGGGAAGTCTGATCATTGTAAAATCAGTACAAGATGACACCCCGATTCCTTCCCCTTCCTCCGGCCCATTTTGGCTAATAAACATTGCATAAACTCCTAGGTCCATTTCAGGGATCGAGGTTGTTGTGTTCTTGGACATGATATTGCCATTCGTCTTGCACAAGAGATATCTCGTGCAAATGCGCAATTTGCTCGTAAGCAGTGACAGCCCAGCCCGGAAAGTCCCTTTTCCTTGATGCCAGGGTCATCAGAATTTTGGCATTCATCCGCTTGTGATTTATTTAGTTTGCCACAAGGAGATCTGGTTCCAAGATTAACTTGTCAGTCCTACTACCTTACGAAATAAGATATATTACAATTCAGTTCATATTCAGTTCAATAGGAAGTTAACAAGGGAAATTTTTTTCATCGGCCAGTTTTTTGTAATCGGAATTTGCATTTGCAGCAAATGTTTCGCTTTATTGACCAAGCAAGATCAGTCATTTGGTTTTGGAAGGGAAGATTAGAGACCTTCAATAATGAAAAGATGGCTTTGTTATCTTGGATTTAACAGTCCCTTAACAGCTTGTTCTCCATGCATTAAAAAGGGAATCCGTTCCATTTCCTAAGCACCTGTCCAATATAACCGTTCCGTTAACTATGATGGATTATGTACGGCTGAAGAGTGGTGTGTCAGTCATGTGTTTTAAGTACTTCATCTCGATGGACCTCGATGGTTTTGTTGATGTAATCGCTTGTTGATGCATGGCGTTCACAAGCATGCATTTGTGCAGCCCGTTATTTATAGTAGTTTGCAAAACTGCTGAGTAAAGACGGAATCGTGCAGGAAATGTGTCGCTTTTTTGTGTCAAATGTGCTGTCATTGGCGAATATTTTTCTAATCGATGTATGAGGTTGGGATACATCCTGATAGCAGGAATGTGCTGTCATTCGCGAATATACATCACGATAACAGGAACGAGTTAATTGCAGTATCTTTCGAAGGCTTGTGTGCGTGTAGTGATATATATATGTTTTAACCAAATAGAAACTAATCAAGACTTCAAACTAGAACCTACTTTATTCATCGTGATACCCGATCCACCGGTCGATGATCAGCTGGTGTGAACCGATGTCCAGCCAAATACAAATTTTATAACAAAATAACTAATAAAAATAATAACATTTATTACACCAATTAAACACTGTAAAGTCAAAAGATCTGTTTTCAGCCCCGCCAAAGTTCCAATTTCACCCAGGAGACCGAACGTCTGATGCAGCCTGTCGTTAAGTTGTTTGAGGTACAGTTTAATTCATGGGTCAAAGAACTATTTCAGCCCAGCCTGGAATGCAGCCCAGGGACATTGCGACCAGGCTATTGCGACCTTAATAGCCAAGTCAGATCCTATGAAGGCTCTGTATTTTACCCGTCCAAACGGCCCCAATTTGGCGGCTAAAGCAGATCTTTTGAATTTACAGTAATGTATTCCATAAAGAATATGACATAATCATCTAATGTTATCTTCTCGTGTTGATGCTGGTTGATGGTATATCTCACGAGTGAACACGGCGAACGAGTGATAGATACTATGTAACATTAAGTTTATTGCATAAATATCGATGAAACATCCAAATCTTAGTGATGTCAGTTTCTTTTCCATTTTAAAAGCGTGTACCGAAAACAGTAGTAACGTTCACGCTTGCTCCTCAATTGGGTTTCCAATTGTACCTGACTAATTGTAAAATTCATCAAAAAAATACAGTATCAAAATATCTTCCACTATTAAAACGAGAAAAAAATGATACACCACTGAACTATAATATTTTCAACTAAGTAAACCAAACATCTCATCACATTTTGCTTAGCGAATGTATAAGGATACATTAATAAAGTGAGAGACGAGGTCATGCATATACTCTAACAAAAATAATCTATTGTAAAATTAGGTTAAAATTCACTGTAATGAAAAAATTCCTTTTTTTTTTTAAATATAAAATACGCATATGGGACCGACCTCAACACTTTTCCAGTGTATATATGCCGAGATACACGGCTGATTCAGTGACTCACTCGACTAATTAACAATGTAAATAAAGTGTGTTGGGGCACGAACAAATATATATATATCCTTTTCTAACGACTCAGAACATCAGAACTAATTGTACAGTCCATTAATTGGCATTTAATGCCCGTTTTGGAGACTTGCGACTTATGAGTTATGTACAGCAATGCTAAGCACCTGGGTTAAGTAACAATTCCTTGTGAAGATTCACGAAAATATTCTTCATGAAGTCAGCAAATTAAATCAGTTGCACGATAGAATCATCCAAGGTTGTCTCCCTATTGGCTTATTGAATTATACACTCAATTTTAAAACTCTCCTCGAGTAAATAACAAAATAGCTCTCTCTATATGTACCTCTCCTAGAGTAAATAACAAAATAGCTCTCTCTATATGTACGTACTACACAGTCGGTCACGTTTATATTATTTGTTTATGATCATGATGTTCTAATTTGATCATTGTATCACACCTGGCAGCCTCAAACATAAAATGTTACCTCCAATTTAGGATCATTTAGCCACGAAGGTGCTATGGGATTTCGGTCTGAAACTCCAGCACTGTTTTTGTTGGCGATATCATGAAGCGCATGACCCAGCTGTGGGGACGTTTCTTGTTCTTGGTAGGGAGTTTCCATGTGGGGCTGCCCAGTTTCCGTACCCAGCAGGGACCTTGTACCAGTAACCCCGTCTACCTTCTCCTGCACGTTTGCATAGAGGTGATCGCCCTGTGGCACCAACTGGTCTGGAACCGTGGGATGCGTACTTGCCCAAAACGCGGCATTCTGATACAAGCACACCGATGAATTGCCGTCCACGGCTTCATACTCATCAAGGCATACTTCCTGTTTTGGGGTAAATCCAGTGCCTTCATCCGCGGAAGTATGGCCTTGATCCAGAATGTACAGCGCATTTTCGTAAGCTACACGAGGTTTATCGTAGTTTGGGATAGATTCGGCGTCTTCAACCCGCGAGGCCCCTTCTTGATCAGAACTGAACGCAGTGTTGCTGTACTCTACAACGCGCTTTTTAATCTTTGTCGCTTGAGAATAAGTGGCTTCTTGTGCTGTCCTGGAAACACCTTCAGCTTGGTATATCTCGGTGTGACTTCTCTTGCTCCCAGATCCCTCGGTTAGGCCCTGATTGGAGGAATGGTGTTCAGTTTCACTACGTTGTTCAGCTTCCATTGCAGCTGGACTCAAGTAGCCTGATTCATTACTGAATGGTTCCCGAGGTTCTTGGTTAATTGTCATAAGTTTGTGATCTCTTTCCACTGGATTAGGACTAATGTAGGCAGCTTCGTAATTCGAGCTTATGTCCAAACGCTCGTCCGCTTCAGAGTTTCCAACTTTCGGACAACGTGAGTAATTATCGTCTTCGTCGTCCCTTACGGTTACGGAAGGAACGTCGACGTATTTGTACATGTGCTTGGTAAAGAACTCGTCTGAGCACATCTTCTCGATGACTTCCTTGGAGGGGTGATTCTTCATATCTGTTACATGACAAGCATCCTCTGTCTGACAGATAGTTAAGTCTGGCCATTCACTTTCGTCGTGACTTTTCAGCCAGGATCTCATTATCCAGGACGTCATTGGCTCCCTTAACAAACGGAGAAGTAATATCAATATATAGTACTTGTCATGTCTGTCTTCTCTGACTTGTTGTAACTCAGCGACTGCTTATTCCTGATATACTGAATCATACTTGGTTACATTGAAATTAAACTAAATTTGTGCCTCAAGTGGTGTCTCCTAGTTTAAATTCTCCATTTGTCTAAGCATCGAAAACTCGATTCTCAAAAACTTCGCTTGCCGACTTTCATTTACCGAGCAACATGGTAATGAGATGATCTTAGATAACACTTGCTTATTTTAGGGTTATTTAATGTCATCTCCACTGAATACGTTTTTATTCTTAATATTAACTGATGATACTGCTTGCGTCGATTTTACTCCCTTTAAAAGAGTTAAAACGTACCTGCTCGTGAGGCAATCAAAGATGGCGAGAGCGGGTGGTCTCTGCACGGATTCATATGCCCAACATTGATGCATTAGGATATATACCCAGTCTGGACAGCCCTCAGGTTTGCTCAGCGGTCCGTGGTGTCTTATATGAGGCAGAATCTGAAATATGGATCTTACACATTTAGTTTGAAGTAATTCAGGAGAAATAAATGAATGTTTTACAACACAGTGATCAGAATTTGCTTGGAGTTTAATTGCTCTTTATCCAGTAAGCGAATGTGGAGTTGCCGCGGCTTCACGGTTAAGGCGCTCGCCTCCGGATCAAGTGGTCCGGGTTCGCGCCCTGACTGGAGATATTGTGTTGTGTTCTTGACTCTCACAGTGCCTCTCTCCGCCCAGGTGTACAAATGGTTACCGGTGAATTTAATGCTGGGTGTAACCCTGCGATGGACTAGCATCTTATCAAGGGAGGAGTAGAAATACGCCGAGCGCTGGCCTGGTGGGCCACTTGGCTTGTACGCAGGCTTTACACACAGAATCCCGACATCCTAGATCAGATCTCTTGGGCAAGTGAGGATATTTTCCTTTTTAACTGTTAGATATATAAGTAACTAAACTATTTTTATCGTTTTAGGTATTTAGCAATTGCTTTTCCGCCTTGGTTCTGTTTTCTTTAGTCCTATACACTTCCCTAACCCACTCTTAATCGTTCCCGTCCTGAGAGTAGCAGTGGCCATCAAAACGTTGCCTTCGAGGGCTTGGACGTAACTAATGATCATCAAACTCTGCCTATCGTAAAAATTGTTTAGAATGCATTGAGTAAAGCCCTAGAATTTACCTCATGTCTTTCAAGATCAAAGAACGGCACTGAGAGGTCTCGCGGCCCATCTTGTCCAGTTGTGAACGATGTGTACAATTCCCAAGCAAGAATTCCAAATGCCCAAACATCACTGGCATGCGTGTAATGCCCATCTAAGATTACCTCTGGTGCACTCCTGTAGAAAAGGTGTATTATATTATTAGTGCAGGCTAGGGGCATATCATTTCTCCGGCAGTTTGTAAAGTTTTCAAAATCCCCTAGCAAGTTAATTGAACAAACGACAACATATATTCAATACACCTCTGTATATGCAAAAATAGTGTCTCGGCTGGTGCTAAAATCAAACAGTAACCGGCTGAACTGGTTAGCCTTGAATGGAACGAAATACTTGTGAACATTGTAAGCTGTGATTAACCGACATCCTTCATATAAGACTACTTATCAAACAGTCTTGATACTAAGCAAAGCATGGGGCTTTAAGGTACTCACCAGCGAGTAGCATCAGGTGGCATGGCAGATTCTACCACGCATGAAGTACTGGTTACTTCATAAGCGCTCATATAAAGAGGCTTAGAGCGACCCAGACGACCAACCTGGACCTGGACAGAACAAAAGGGAAGGTTGAGCTCACTTTTTCTGCCGACACGTGCTGATTGTATTGACAGTTGAACTTTGACGAGTTTAGAAAATACTGCTGTTAACAAGCATGTTTTTCTCCAAAAGTACACTACTTGCAGAAAACGTTGGAGGTTAAAATATCGGACGTTTCATTTTCGGGCATTTTTTTTGTCTCATTTCGAAACAAAATTTCGGAAAAAATGTGTACTGTTTCAGTATCGAACCAATTCTGCTAACCTGTCGTGATGTGTTTTGTGTCATTACTATTTTCATGACCTCAGAGCTTGATTTGATATATACCGTTATTGACATGAAATATCAAGTGAATGATTACCACTACCATGTCGTTATTACATTGTCATGTACTGACCTTGTCTGGCGCTATCACGCTCACGTGTTCAGCGCTGAGGTCTCCGTGTACGATGTGATTCACATGAAGATAGTGTAGAGCAGACGCCACTTGAGACAGAAAGGTGACTATGTCACCAATTCGGCATCTCTTGTCAAGAACATATTCCTTCAGGTTACCAAGAGGGGCATCTTTTGAGGTCTGAAAAAAAGAAAAACTTACTTTTCATTTCTTAGACCTCTCCGGCACTCGTGTCGAGACGATTAAAATGATTATCAAAGACTGTAAAGTTACTGTTTTCCTTAGAGAAGTTGCTCAAGGAAATAATTTAAGCTCGATTTCAAACTGAAGTTAAAGGAAGTTACAGAACGTTCCTATATTATACCTGAGGGTAGCTATAATCGTACTTACAATTTCCACGGTTGGACTGTGCGAATCCAAATTATGTATCTTCCAGATCGGGACAAGATTTGGATTTTTAAGAGCGAGAAGTCTTTTCAGATGTTGAACATCTCCCTTTGTAATATTCTCACGTACCACAGGCATGCCCTAAAATTGAAAACACTGCAAGTTATAATAATTCAGCATGCATTTTTAACTACTTGTTAACCGAGAGTGAGGTCTTTACGGGAAGATCTCAAACAGAGACGTTGCCCTATTACGGTAAGGCCGAGGTTTGAGAGGCTTTGTCTGTGGAAGCCCGTTATCGGCCCGTGAGCATTACGGGAGAATAATGTCCTAGAATTACCAGAATTAGCCGATCCAATTATCGGCTACAAACTCGAGCCATATCATAAGTCTACTTCATAACTAAAAATTGATTAATTATTTCCTGATTTCGACAGTTTGCTTTTGACAATACATTGATTTTGTGAGAAATAACGTATTGAGCGCTTAGAGAAACAGTTTGAGACCGCATAATTATTATCTTTGAAGATCACGTTATTATTATAACTGATTACAACTATATAAGCTCTAGTAGCTGCAAACTCTTTCCCTTTGCTGATTTGGATTAATTTTCATAGTACTAGCTACAAAAGAAGTTTATTTCCCTTTTGGTCCCTCGGCGTTCTTTCGCAGCTTTTTTTTTTCTCTTCTCAGCTTTCTCAGTACAGACACCTTCTGATCTTTAAGTAGCTTTACATGATAGATTCATGATAATAGACACACCAACCTGAAACATTTGTCTTTTGGGAAAATCATCACGTTCTGACAATGTACCATCCAAATCTTTCTACGATGTCCAAAATACAAAAAGAAATATGTTCAGTCAGTAAACTTTATCTATATCCACACATGTCCAATATACACAAACAGATACCAATCGACAAAACACCCTCACCAATCGTACCATCAGTAAATGATCACCATTCGTCGAAGTCGCCTTGCCATTAGTACAAATTGGTACGAATGGAAAGCTCCTCAGTCGATTGGTATTTTTACAATAACTGTCTAATTTATCCCGCGCCGATTAGCTTGATACCACACGTGTAGGCTTGGAGTTCTTATTAACTTATAACCGAAGTGCACTCTTGGAGGTTTACAGGGGGATACGGAGGGAAGAAAGTTCGTGCACCTTCGGATGTCTGCGTTCTCTCACTCTGCAGTTTCTTTATTTTTGCCTGAAATTTTTAAGTATATATATTATATCCCATTAAATTCTACTTAAGTTTCTTTTCAGGTGTGGAGGAGTAAACGTATAGAACAAATGTGCCCCCAAAAAATTAATTACAAGTAGCTTTGAAAATAGGGCGACATTTTACCTCCGTTTCCTTGCTCAAGTGCCAGGGGCGGTCATCGTTAAGTTCTGAAATAATAGAGAAGTATAAGCTGCATACACAACTAAGGCTACACGCAACCATCAAGTAATTGCAGGGCATTTAGATGCACATCTCTGAAAATCAATAGCCAGTTTGTGTTACTACTGATCATAGTTCGTCGAATTGCATGTGAATTGTGAAATCAATCAATCAATCAATCAATCAATTAGTAGATCAGTCAGTCAATCAGTCAGTCAGTCAGTCAGTCAGTCAGTCATTCGGTCAGTCAGTTATTCAGTCAGTCCGTCAGTCAGTCAGTCAGTCAGTTAGTCAGTCAGTCAGTCAGTCAGTCAGTCAATCAGTCACTTTATCTGTAGTGACTGAAAAGAAGAAGGAAAGGGTTTTTCCATTTTGATCATAGCTCGTTGTAAAATTGTGAAATCAATCAATTAATCAGTTAGTCAGTCAGTCAGTCAGTTAATTATAAATCAGTCACTTTATTTGTAGTGTTAAGCATTATTATAAACAATAGCTTTTCTGATTTGGCACTGAAGAAATCAAATCGTCTTACCATATGGCGTTTCTTGGTGGTCCTCTATTGACTGGAGGGGGAGCTGTTCGTAAGTCAGGTCTGATAAGACAGAAAAGAAAGTTAGATGTGAGGCTAAAATTAGTTAAAATGTGAGACTTTGGTTTTGTTGTCAGTAGGTATAAAGTTTCTATGAGTCCCAAGACACTGAAGAAATCAAATCGTTTTACCATATGTCGCCTCTTGGTCCTCTTCGATTGATCGGTAGTTGCAGTCTTCGTAAGCCAGGTCTGATAAAACAGAGAGGGAAGTTAGATCAAAATGTGAGGTTTGGTAAACCTGGCTTCATTGTGAGGTAAAAAGTTTCAATCAGGCCCTTAATTCTCCACTTGAGAAATGATGTTGGTAGACAGTGAAAAAGTTTCTACTACCCCAGATCTCATTGTAGCCTTAAGATTTGCCCAAATTAATGGGCCATTTCTTAGTTGTCTTTTGCCTCTGTTTCAAAACGAGCCCTCTTTCGAAACTGTTTTTGATCTGCGTGCAGAGGACGTGCAGAGCACTCGTTTTGACACAGGCTGAGGCAAAAGCCAAATGGTCTTTTGACTGGGTAACCAAACATTTCGTGTCTGGTCAAAAAGTTGGGATTTGTCTTTAGCCAACACAGCTGAAACCTTCAAAAGCAGGCAAGGATTTCCTCGATCTCGAGCTTGCCATTATCGTAAAATTTGAAATGACAAAAACATGAGTCACAAATACAATCCTGAAAATTCAAAACGATGTTATTAAGTTTATTAAACAATTAGATCGAGATTTCTACCGCGTGATAGTTGACGAGGGCGCAGTCCGAGTCAGCTATCACGCATAGAAATCGAGAGCGAATAATCTAATAGTTTTAGTATAAATCCACTAGTCGTTCAAAAGTTGATCTAAATCCTCTTCACAGACACTTCGAAAACGCCAAGACGCGACCGTCATTTTGTTAACAAGGGCACACTGCTACGCTACTCACTATCTATCACAGAATAGATAGTGAGTAGCGTAGCCAATCAGAGAGCGGCATTCGTGATAGAACGCTAGTAGATATATACTAACAAGAATTAGCAGAATTCTACTAATATATTAATGTAAATGCTGTAATCTGATTGACTGAGCCATTGAACACTATCAGCCATTAGTGTGCAGTGGCTGGAGGTCGTCTAGGAAATGGCGACGCTTTTTTCGTTTTCCTAAAGATTTGGAGGAAAATTTTGATGCAAATGGATAATTAAGTTCTTGAGAAGTCTAAACGAAGGACATTTACGGTTTCTTGACTTTTAAAAAAAATTGAATCTCGATTTCTATGAGGTGATAGTTGATTCGGCCTTCTGCCTCATCAACTATCACCTCATAGAAATCTCGAGCTCATAATCTAATTGTTAAATGTTTTATGCTGACTCAGTCGTCGGTTGGACTGAAGCCTAAACAACCTCACAAAAGCAGTTAACCTGAAAAAAATGAACCTCAATGTATGACAAAAGTTATTACCTGAAACAGAGCTGTATATGTCTTCCGCATTTCCAATGCTCTGTGCGACAAAAGCAAAGCACTTATAAGACATTGTTGTAACTAAAAGCATTTTATGAAAGTTGTTTCCTTACTTTCGCAACTCTAGATTTCGGACCAATAAGTGTAGATTAATTTGGCGAACAATTTGACGTATTTTTCATTCAGCAGTCAGTTTAAAAATAACAGTAAGTGGCTTTCACGTTATGTTGTTTCTTTTCCTTTTAGACGATATTTATATTCCCGAACAAAAAATGGATCTTGAAAAAATGAGATAAAGGAAGCCTTACAGAGCTTTCGTAAGTGACGTGATTATCCAGGGAAGGTGGATCGGGCCGTGGTGGCTCTTCATCTATAACAAAAGATGAGTAAATAGTGGATGAGGCACTGCTTTCTTTTCTTTTTTTTTTTAACATTTTTATGAACAGAATAGAATATCAACAGGAAAAATCAAGAGAAGATGAATCTATTTAAAATAATGATACTTTGCAAAGTCGACTAGTGAGGAAAAAACATAATCAGGGGATATTGCATATATGGATGTTTGTATCTCAAAGCACGACAAATTTAACTCGGTAAGAGAATTTAATAATCTAGCTTTGAAAGCATCGTGGCAATTTCGGTCTTGCTTCACGGGTGATTGACGATTTTTCGTGCATAGATTCGATTGGGGCATTGTATGAGATTTAATACAGTTTGCACTGTCCAGCAATCCAGTTAAAGCTTAAAATTTAAAGTACAACATTGAACCTACCCTTATCTTTTGAGATTCTCTTCATAAGCAAGGGCGCAATCCATTTATCTCCAAGTAGTTGGTAGAGTGATACTTTACAGGTCTACATCGTAATTGAACTCATATGACCTATCCTATGTGAAAGTATGACACATTAAAAGAGGAAAATAATATGCACAAGTACCTGCATTTTCATGCATTTCGATAAGCCTTGCTTTGACATCAAATAATTTGGGTCGTCTATGTCGCAGGAGCTCACAGCACTGCATCATCAGCTCATACTCCTTTTCTTCAAAACACTGCTCAAAACGCAGTACCTCTTTGCGGTTCTTAATCTATAAAGTATTGAAACATTAGTGTTAGTTGTATCCCTTTGCAAAAATTATAGCTTCCGATTAATTCCAAGGGTGGATTCAGGAAGGTTGGGGAAAAAGCACTAGAATAAATAGAATAGTTGTTTTAATTCAAAACTAGATTAAAATGTATCTATAGGAAATACAATATCTTATTTTATAAAGTAACCTTTTCAAATTATTTCGGAAGGTATGCCTCCGACGTCCGGTGACCTTCGAGGGTTGGAGACTTTTGCTTTCCCTTCTTGCACTAACAAGAGTTCCCCCTCCTCAGCTATCATTTTATAAACTCAGAATCGTCGTTCTTTGATTCCTATTTCTCCAGTTACTATCGTTAACTTAACTTGCAAACATGTTTGGCAAAATGTTAAGAGCATCAAACTTATAACTGTGATCCTCGTGCCTTGAAATTCATTTACAAACACACCATCTTGAAAACCAATCGCAGCCTAATGGATTTCATAAATTTGCAATTGCCTAATCTAATGTTCAGAATGTACCCGTGAAGTGCATTAATTCCTCCACTGGAATGCACTTTCCCAACTTACACACAGAGAAACCTCTTCATCCTTCCCGACGTGTCTGTAAGGGAGGCATCCATAAGTGAGCACCTCGTACATCAGCATCCCAAAGGCCCACACATCAGAGGCAGTGGAATAACGGTGCTCCAAAAGACACTCTGGTGCTTGCCATCTCATCGGCAGCTCCTCAGCTGTCGTGCTGATAAATTCTGGTAGACCATCATCCACTGAACAATAGCTATACAGTGAATCCGGATCTTCAGCTGGAAGTAAAATAATATGACTGACTGCTCGTTTGGAGATTACTTTTCAATGTCGCAGTGACTTGGGGGAGATAAGGGTTATTGCTGTTGAGATTAACTGAGTAAAGGAGGGGTGAACCCGCTTAAGCTAGGACTTCGTCGCTAGTACGAACCTCTGGCACTCAGGGTTTGGCTGCACTGCACTTTTACTGGGTCATTTGTACGGTATTCAAAGAAAGAGCATCTACCTCCGAATTTTATTGAAATGCTGCAAAATTCCTTGTATTTGCTTCCACGGTGACTTTACTTTCGTTATCTGAGTAATTATTTTTATTATACATTCTGGGCTCTTACTTTGGTTCGTAAGCTGCTGTAAGGATTGCATCCCACTCAATTTGCAGACATAGTTGTCACCCACAAGCACGTTTGCTGCCATGACAGCGCGGTGTACGAAGTCCAACTTCTCTAAGTACAACAGAGCGTCGGCTATGTTTACGAGCATCCTAAGAAGTTGGACTGGTTGGAGACGAGGACTGTTTTCCCGGGATCGCCAGACAAACTGCAAAAGATTTCCCCATTTTTCAAATGCTGTGATAATATGGTACGGCAAATTTTTCGTGTCGTAGCCTAGGAGAACAATAATGTTTGGGTGTCGAGATTCGTTTAACATTCTCAGGCAATCGGCTTCTCTGATTAGCCTCTCTCTAGCGTTGGTAGAGGGATTGTCCTCCAGAAGGTGCTGCTTCCTGACAAACAGGACTTTTACGGCCACTTTCTTTCTTTGGAACATCCCATGCTTGACAAAGCAACCCGAGCTTTGGCTTACTATTGTTTGGTTGATTTCCAGTGTCGGTGTCCTGTACATGGAGGACAGGTGTTTGATGTGAAGGTCTTCGGGAAGGTCGTGCTGCAAATTTTGGTTTTTGGATAGACAATGAACCAAAAACGTCCTTATTTCTTTATCAGGACAGAGAAGCACTTCTGAAGATCGCCGCTGAAGAAATGCACGACATTCCGGCCTTCTCTGCACTTTTGTATCTTTAAGGAGATTCACTAAGCATCCACCTGCTTCCGTCCTCATTTCTGAATCGTAGCAGGAAAAGCGAAAGACACATGAAAAGTCACAAAGGCTCATGACACCACTAAGATGATTTTTGACTTATGATTTTAGCAGAAAATTGTGTAAGCTCGTGAAATGAATTACACTGAAAAAAACCAATGTGTTCTAATTTCTATTCCAAACATACACCACGTACCCATTTTGTTTTTTTAAAACACATGGGGTGACATGTCTGAGATCATGCTTTCTATTCTTGTTGAACGAACTACTTGAGTGGAACTTGAAGCTTCTGTCTCTAATTCAATTTAACAGCCTTTGATTTTATTGATTTAGGAAAGTTCGGCCCACCTTTCGTTGCGTTGTTCATCGCAATATCTGATAAAATCGACGCTGCTAACAAACAAAACCTCCAGTCATCTCCACCACCTCTCTTTAAATACGTTTCCACGAGAAGTCTGAAAAGTTTCATGGCCCGTCTCTCAGTCTCCATTTGTGGAACAGGACGCTCACAGTATACCTGAGTGGAGCATGCATTTAATCAATTATCGATAAGTAAATGAGCTCATTACTTAATTGGTGCTCCTCTTGGCTCTCGTTTCCGTCAGAAACAAGCAGCGAATGGTAGCTAAAAAGGCAGCTTGATGATCTGAGTTTTAAGTTGATGCCAATGAAAAAAATAAAGGGCTTTGCGTTGATTGAAAGGCAAACTTGTCCAAGTACATCTAAGTTTTAATTGTAGGGATATGAATGTTCTTAGGCCTGTAATTTCTGAGAGTCCCCGAAACAGCAGCCACTCCGTTTAACTATAATAACTTTTAAATGGAATTTTCAGGGCGTCATTTCAGATTCCGAGAAAATTGGATATCAGGATTTTGGAGCCAATTGTGAAGATGACGACGATGTTTACTCATCAACAAAACAATTGTACTACGACGGAATTCGCGCCAACCTTAGATGGTTTTAGGCAAACCAATGCGGGCATTGATCAGATTTTTATCCAAAAACACTCGCATTGGTTTGAATTGTTGAAGCCCGGGCTCTCTAGACTAGTCAAAAAAAATTAAAAAGTCAAAAATCAAAGACTTACCTTCCCATGAAGATAAATCAAGATGCAGTGCAGATCAATCCACTTGCCATTCTTCTTGAGCCCTTGAAGAACCTTTAAATCGCCACTGGTGATTTTCCGGTTTGAGCAAAACTCTTGGCACTCGTCTAGCAACACTTTCAACTTATCTTCAGGTTTAAACAGACACGGAATTGCCTCCTGGATGAACTCTATCGAATATCGGAAATCATCCTTCTTTTTGTTGTTTAGCTGATCGCCAAATTGTTTCAGCTCTTTCTGTAGCTTTTTAAGATCTTGCTCAAGGGTGTCGATACGCAAATCCCCTTTTCGAACTTGCTGTATCACTAGCGAGGACAAAATACGGCTGTATACATAAAGTTTGAGTTCTCGTTCTGAGTGTCGGTCAGTTTTGAACAGTCCCTCGTGCGGGAGAATAGATGACCTTATAACGACTTCCACAACCAGCAAGTTCTCGTAGCAGCTATCAAAGTTGTCCTTGCAGATCAAATGAAGAAGCAGCTGAAGAGCTTGCCTAACGACTTTGGCGCTCTTTCTGCTGGAAGATATTCTGGCTAAGGTCTCGTAGATTTTCTCATTGGAAGAGGAGCATTTACCCCACGATTCTTCTTGATGCGGGAGAATTTCATGGAGTATGAAATCTTCTTTTTCCTCTTGAAGTGAACATGCGTTGTTGTCCATGTCACAAATGAATTTCACTGGGTTTTCGAGAAATTCTTCGATCGACCATTTAAACGTAGCGTCTCCTGAAATCGTTGTCAAAAAAAATAATGATCATAGATTGAAACTGTAATTGGAGTGTATATAAGATACATAAATGCTACGTGACTCGTAAGAGAGAAGAGTCTGGATGCGCAAACTGACTTATCATATTATTTCCATGATGGAATGTTATGACAAAATTAGATCTAAAAATCAGAAACAAGTATTTGGTATTTGATTTTATATCTATTTGAGCTAAAAGAGGGGCACCGTGGGAATCATGAATACATCTATGTTCAGGGTTTATCTTTTAACAGCCATTTAATTGAGAGCAACAAGGTCGACAAGTGGCTCAAAAGTTAACTGACAAATGAAAAATGCACTCTCCCACCCCCGAGACCCTCTTAAAGAGGCTGGACAGTATTATTGTCGTCGGCTGCCTTCGTACAAACTCGACTGTTTGCAAGTATCAATGCAGTCTTATTTGAAAAGTCAACAATCAAAAATTCCTCCACGCTTTACGATAAAAACGTTGAAAACGTTTAAGTTAGCGGATTAAATCCCGGTGGGTAAGCTACGCAGCAGTACTTTCGTTTGGGTCCGCTTATTGTGCTGTAAAACGTGGCTGCAACATTTTGGTCAGTTGATGAAACTCCTAGTTGGTGTAACCATTCGGATGACACTGAGACGGTTTTAGCAACTTTCATCTGACAGTATTTTAATGGACTTAAGATTAGTTTATGACTTACCTTTCCCGTAAAGAATGACTTTACTCGGCTTTGCATTCCACTTTTGTACTTTCTTTCCATCTCGCTGTTCACGGTTAATCAGGTAGTAGGAGCCTGGACAATTCTCACCGACTTCAATTATAGTTTCCTCCGATGTTCGGCGGCCATTTTCGGGGTTGACCTCTTTCGATGGGGAGTTGTCAGGAGGCTGTATTGCGCTTGTACTGGGCTGGTCAAGATTTTCGTCACCTGAATAATGAGAAGCATAAAGTCAACATTTGTAAACTGTTGATTTTTGCTTATCGTTACTTGAGATTTTACTTCGTTAATTAACATGTGTTGTTAAATACCAAATGTATGAAGTGGCCTTATGTCTATAATCAACTAAAATACTTAGCGATTATGGCCATGTATGGAGTTAGCGAGAAACAAACTATTTGACCTTGCATGTACAACGGTATGCTATCTCAGCGTTTACTACATCACACTTATACCTGTTGGATGACTATGAGGAGTACCCTTGATGATTGCTCTTTTCTTGCCAACAGCAACCGGACCACTGCATTTTACAACGTTGATAGTGCTGTACGTCTTCTTAACGACAGGTCTACGTCTTCCACGGCTTCCTGGATGTTCATCTGAAATATAAAATTAAAAAAAAAAAAAAATAGCTGGCTGTACTGATTGGACAAGGCTGCTCATTCCCGAAGAAACAAGGGCCATTGCTTTAGGAAATTTTTCGCTATTGCATGAACTCATATCAAACTTACTCACCCGAAATCTGCGAGGAAACGTCCGAACTTGAGTCATCAAAACTTGAACCTAAAGAGAGAAGTAAGCGCCAGAATTAGGATATAAAATTACAACGAAACACAACAAATAACTAATGGAAGAAAGAAGCCTCTCATCAGTCTGTTCATAGAGCGAAAACATTCACACAGGGAGCCCTCTCATGAAACTAGAGGACGAGAAAATGTCGGAAACTTATCTTGCTTTGTGGCAGCCATTTTGAATTTTAAATACGCGGTCAGGGATCTGGCGCGAGAATATTTGGAAACCGGTCCGAACTATGGCAAGACAGCGTCGAGATTCCGCATTACTTGGAAGACAATTTTTCTTAGAAACTAACGAAATAACTCAGCGAAAATACGAAAGGTGTGACTATTTATCTGTGCGCCTATTTTGCCTAAAGCTTTCCAGTTGTGCCATATTTTGGCGTCGTTCTGAAACGCTTGGTTTGGTTGCACCCGAGGTGGGGGACTCCCATGTAAAAAGGTCGGAGACACTCGTCGTCTCGCTCAGGGGTGTAAATCAAGGATTCTGGCCTCACTTAGTGTGTTCATTACGAAACGCCACTATTTTTAGCTTTCAAAGTATCTTTTAGGCTGCACTCGAAGAAATAATAATAAAAAACCCTCTTCTTTCGGTCTTTAAGCTCGATTTCTGCTGGTCTCTAGATTCTATAATTCAATTTTTTCGACGAGCATCCCCAGACTTTTCATATTGGAGTTCCCTTCCCCGGGGGTTGCATCTGTTTGCCAGTCGGCAGATCACGGAAGTAAAAATATTATCTTCCGCAATATATTGTCAGACCACAAAAGGCAACTCTTATCCTCGAATAACTGTACACTAGTAGACTGGAGGAGAAAGGGACAGACACAGATTGAACTATTTTCAAAGTGATCAAACCAAAATGATGTTTCAAGGCAAAGACGAAGAAAGAATTGCAAAGAAAGACGATGATTATTGTAGTTTGCCCCCTAGTTTGCTAATGAAGACGTCTGAAAGTCATTTAGCTTCACTCCTATGATAACCTCATGAAAATTGCTCCGCATTGTATATTGTTTTTCGAATACTGACTCGTGATTTTTGTTCATTTGTTTCAAATGCTCATCGCCGCCAGTGAAAATAAACAGACTCGCTTAACCATTTGAAGCTTACTCAAACTTGAACTACAAATGACGTCAATGATGGGTCACGGAATGAAAGAGCGGAAGTCTTAAGATAACCCCGGGTTTTTTCCCGTTTGTTGTTTTAAATCACATTAGAAAACAGTTAAGTACGATAAAATAGGCATATGCAAGTGTCTCGAACAAAGGCGTTTATCTCAGTCTTTAATCTGAAACGTGCTCAAACAACCAAGATTACAAAATCAATTTGATTTGTAAATTGTTTATTGCATGCTATTTTCTTGGTCACGGTACATTCAGGTGTGACAATATAGGTGTTTCTTTTTATTCCGGCAACCTACCTCAGGACCTGTCAATACTACAGTAGTTCAACTAGCTAAGCGCAGTTAAACATTATGGGTTCTAGTTTCATGATCTCGATAGTTTTACGATAGTTTCGCGATCCCGTAGTAAACCTACAAAGCGTGAAGTTCATACATGTCTGGCCTTGAGAAGTGTGTCCAATATGATGTTTGTTTGGAAACGAAACTGAGGAGAGCTGAAACCAGACAGCGAATCATTATACCTAAAAGTAGCTAATATAGTTATCAATATACCTAAAAGTTGCGTAGCCTAGCCTGCGTGGGTCTGCATGGTTTCCTTTGTAGCAGCAAAGCTGCATGTTTCTTGTTGTAACTCGTAGACAAGCAAATGAACTCCATATAATGAACACACTCAATGGCGTTTTTAATCTATCGGAATGCTACGGCTACAGAAGGTGTATCGCGGCTGTATTGCGGCGCGAATCCGACCAAGAGCTCTACTTTGGTATCAAGTGCTCTTTTAATTTGAAAGTTAGTTCTTCATCTCGCAAATCTCGCAGAGCGTATAGTCCCATGGTGACCAGCCTTATCTAAATCATTTTGCATAGCGTCGTTATCAAGTAGCGTTGGCTGATTACTTGATTCGAAAGCTATTTTACTTACCGTCTTCAGAAGACATAATCGCTAAGAAAGAGGAACGAGCATCGTTCAACATAAGACACAGATGGACAGGGGGAACGGGAGTTGGACACCTCTGCAGACAGGCAGTGCTTGCAAAAGACTACTTCTGAGTAATTAATTGCGGGGAAACCTCGTGACGTGTTACGGAATATTTGGGAAATGAGGTAGTGTCTATTACGAGACGTCACGCATAAAGTGGAATAAAAAGGTTGTGCACCTCTTACAGCTGTAAGAGCTAATTGATTGAAAAACCATTCTTACTACCGTCTGAAGACATCTTCTCTAAGTTAGGGGTACTAGGGTCATCCATGGACTGAAAAGAACGCGAATTCGACTGCTCCGCTTGCAGAAAGCTGCCAACCCCCAACTTACGATCAGTCACTGGCTCCCGGGCATTGATTATGGGCAGCTTGCCAATGACGCAACAGTTTAAGGTCGACACACGGAAGCTTACGCAGTGAGCTGGTAAATTTTTCTTTGGTTTCATTCAGGAGGCTAATCAGTTGCTATCAGAAAGAGTTTTTGTAAACCAGACCCAACCCAATGATAAACACATGTGGTAGACTCGGTAGACAGAACCGTAATGTTATAATCATTGTGTGGAACGTGTTTAACCAACCCAAGATTACAAATTCGGCGTAATTTGTTAATTGTTTACCGCTTGCCATTTTATTGGTCAGTAGGTGTGAAATTTTGTATTCCGATAACTTTCCTGTCAATACATGTAGTACAGTAGTACAGCTAGCTGAGCACAGTTTAAAATTATAGGTTCTAGTTCCACGATCTCAATAGTTTCACGATAGTTCCGCAATCTCACTGAACTCATATTAAACCTACGAAGCGTGAAGGTTCATATCTGGTTTTTAACAGTGTGTCCAATATAATGTTTGTTTGGAAACGAAACTGAGGAGAGCTGAAACCTGAACCGATATGCACAGATAAAAAGTTTAGAAGCCTAGCATGCGTGAGTTCTGCATGGTTTCCTTTGTACTCTCTTGCTATACCTCGCAGACATGCAAATGAACTCGATAATGAACACACTCAATGGCGTTTTCAGTCCATCGGAATGCTACGGCTAGTGAATGTGTATCGCTGCTGTATTGCGGCACAAATCCGGCCAAGAGCTCTACTTTGGTATCAAGTGCTCTTTTAATTTAAAAGTTAGTTCGTTATCTCGTAAACTGTAGTCTCAAGGTGACCAGCCTTATGTAAACTATTCTGCATAGCATCGTTATCAAGTATCGTAAGATAATTACTTGATTTGAAAGCTATTTCACTTACCGTCTTCTGAAGACATATCGCTAAGATAGAGGCACTAGCTTCGTCTCCACATTGGTTACAAACGCACAGGAATTTTACTCCTAGTCTCTGCCTGCCGAGACTGCTAAGGGCTATTTGCTGTTCATTGCTATTGTAGCGCTGTCATTAATTCCGGGGAATCCCCTCACGTGTTACGGAATATTTGGTAATTTGACGTGTTGTCTATTATGGATAGTCACGCAAGTATGGTAAAAGGTTTTACGTCTCTTACATTTGAAATCAGTTGACACCGTTCTTCGGTAGGATTATTTATAGTTACTACCAAATTATTAGAGACATATTTTCCCATGTGATCATATATAAGTTCTTTTACTGCAGATTAATGGTCCTGTAATAATGACTCAAACTCGATTTGGGTCAATAACTACAGTGTCTCAATTACACTGCAACACGGAATTGTCCAATTTGTTGATGGGCAGCTTGCCAGTTGCAAAACTGCGTCACTTAAAAGACATGCATGAAAACTAGGGAGGGGAGGGAGAATGAGGCTGCACTTCTCAGGTGACTAATTTCCTGAGATGAGGAAGCTGTCGAAGCTGGGATTTATTAAGGTTATTTCAAATGTCCCAGCGTCTACCATCAGTGAATATTAATCAGCCTCAGTCCCTCATATAGATGTAAAGACGCATTACCGTGACATGTACCGTGAATTCCCTAATAGCTAAATATGACATGTGACTTGGGCCACTTTGTTACACTGCTGAAGCGTCAAAATAATTGGATAACCGCTTCATCTCCCTTCCTTCCTCCCACCCCCCGAAAATAAGCTTCCAAAATCTTGGGACATTTCGACGAGTATCTCAACTTTGGGAGAACGCACACACCTTAAACTTGGAGAACTGTCTTCTTTATTTATCTTTTGTAATATCCCAATTTCTTGACCTTATCCACTGAATGGTTTTTGATTTTATTTTTTATTGCGTGACAATGAAAACGCTCTATTGAAGCGCTGTTGTTAATTCAGGGGAATCCCTTGACGTGTTACGGAATATTTGGTAATTTGACGTAGTGTCTACTATGGATAGTCACGCAAGTATGGTAAAAGGTTTTGCGCCTATTGCAGTTGAAGCCAGCTGACACCGTTCTTCGGCAGAATTATTTATAGTTACCACCAAATGACATATTTCCCCATGTGATCATATATAAGTTCTTTTACTGCAGATTAATGGTCCTGTAATAATGACTCAAACTCGATTTGGGTCAATAACTACAGTGTCTCAATTACACTGCAACACGGAATTGTCCAATTTGTTGATTGGCTGCTTGCCAGTTACATAACTGCGTCACTTAAGAAACATGCATGAAAACTAGGGAGGGAGGATGGAGCTGCACTTCTTAGTTGATAAATTCCCTGAGATGAGGAAGCTGCGGTTTATTAAGGTTATTTTAAATGTCCCAGCTTCTACCATCAGCAAATTTAACCAGCCTCAAATGAGTAATTGCGTGGCCTTATAGATGTAAAAACCCATGAAGGACAAGCACCGTGCATTCCCTAGCAACTAAAAATATGACTTGTTACTTGTGTCGCTTTGTCACACAGTCGAAGCATCAATCTCCCTCAATAATGACTTATCCTTCCTCCCCCCCTCCGAAAAAAAAAAACAAAAACAAAAAAAAAAAAAACAAGTAATCTAAGGTGTCAGAAATGATCTTGGAGTATTTAAGAGCGCGGCAAACGGAAACGTTCAAACCTTGTGGCCACGAGGCCGGTGTTTATCTCGATCCAGTTTTTGTAGCATGACGCAGATAGGAATATTTCTACTCTTTCCCTCCCCTTGGATAAAATGCTAGTCTATCGCCGGCAGGGTTACTCTACCATTTAATTCGCCGGTACCTGGGTTGTGAGAGGCACTGTTAAAGGAAAGTGTGTTGCCCAAGAACACAACCAAAGGTAAAATGAAAAAATTTAACCACGCGCAACAAGTCAAACAGCTTTCATTCGTAGTTTGCCCACAAATGAAACATCGGATTGACATAAAATTTGCTGAAAGAGATAAAATGATATATAGACAGGGCTAAAAACTTGAAAAATTATTATTATAAAACCGAACGTTTTCTGTCAATATCAGGATTGACGAAAATAAGTCGAAGATGATGATGACAATAAGTCGAAAACTTTTAATTTAATTTATGATGTTTCTAGTTTTTAGCTTGTATATATATATTGGATTATTATAGATTAACAATTGCTCACGTTGGAACCGTTGAACACACCGCACTAGAATCGAGAGAAAAACTCTCTCTTAAAAACATAATACCATATTTGATCTCACAGACCAACTCGCTAAACTATAAGGCCACTGCGCCTGAGGCGAAATAGAATTGAACAAATGTAATAATAATAATAATAATAATAATAATAATAATAATAATAATAATAATAATAATAATAATAAAATATTTATATAGCGCCAATCCACTATTTGTCCATGGCGCTTTACATTAAATAAAAAAAAAATTTAAAAAGCTAAAAAAGGGGAGGGGAAAAAAAAATAAAAAAAATAATCTAAAAATTAAAAGAGTTAAAAAGCTTGTTTTAAAATAATAACTGGAAATAACACTAATAGTGACAATTAACATTATGCAACTAAGTCAATATAGGATGTTAAATATTCTCCCCTCTAACTGCCATCGTTTACAGCGAAACTGAATGAGCAAGTCAGCAATTTTTGGACTGTGTCAATAGAGCTAAAAAGCTGTTCTGCTGTGCTGCGAGGCAAACCCAAGAGTTGCAATCAAATGGGAACGATTGACCCTCTGGCACAACTCTGAAGGTATTCTCATAGTTTCGTTTTGCCATGTTTATCTAAATTAGTCAACTTTCTGTTTTGTTACTTTCCGTGCAAATGTGGCCTATGTTTCTCAGTTTCGTGACTTTTTTGTTTAAGCCTATCTTTTCTAGATCATTATTTCTTTTCTGCGTAGTTAGCCTAAAATCAGTATCATTCTAATACCTATCCGGAAGCTGTAAGTTAGTACTTGGTATGATGAACTACTGCATGATCAAAACGTTATATCGCATGTCCAATTTCAAAACACACGCATGGTCTAAAACTGATTCACCTTATTTTCAAATTCAACAGCCTTCTGAGGCTTGGAATCTATTTAGTTCCCTAATTCGCCTCAACACAGTACTTCCTATCAACTTTAATACACTAGTAAATATATTTACCACAGTGTCGTATCCAATTAAAAAAGCGATTAATTTATCGATGGCTGCTGCAATCGATTTTGTTATTTATCTTCCTCAATATTACGGCTACTCAAATAGGATTGCCATTGATTCTGAAAAATTCTAAGCTGAGTCTTTACTTCGAGACTCAAGGATCCTTCCAATTTCCAAACGTAGCCGTCTATACATTCAGTGGCGGATCTAGGGCATGGGCTTACCTCTTTACCCCTTATTTTGGGTAAAAAAAGAAAAAAAATGGAAGGAAGAAAAGCCGGCAGGGAAGCAAAAAAAAAAAAAAAAAAACCGCCCTTCCCCCCGCCCCCGTCAGCTCAAGGTCTGGATCCGCTACTGATATTACCTGAATTAAACCTACTTCATGCATGCATGGCCTGTATGTACGAAGACTACCCAGTTAAGATAGATTATTATAGCATGCTCATATAAGCCACTTTTGTTTCTGTCCGTACACCTTCTTACTTTTCCGACGCCCAGCATTCTGTGGCACTTGCTGTGGTTCTAAGCTTTGGTTTCGGTGCATGTAAAAATCTTCGTCACTCCCGACAGTGTTCGATTCTACTTTCTGACACTTTTTTGCCTTCCTTGTACAATGTCCTGGTAAAGAAACTCTGCATCCTTTAACAACTTTTGAATGGCCATGTCCTCATTTGAGTCGTATTTCAGTTTGTATTCCATGTTCTGGAAGATTTCAGTGGAATTTATAGGTCCAGAAGAGAAACGTTCGTCTTCTTGCCCTTGATGAGGGCCTTGCACAAGAAGGTCGACACAACTGTAGAACTCAGCAGAGGAATCATTACCGCCGTACTGGGGCAAAGGTGTACTTGATGTTTTAGTATCGGAAGTGATAAAACATGGTTGTTCGCCAGTCCTCTGCTCTATCGAAAGTGGCATGTAGCCCTGGTTGGTTTTATCAAGCTCCTTGTACGCTGTGTTATTCTCCAAACGCAGATCGTGTTTGGGGCCATCTTCAACGTCAACTCCTCCTTCATTGTTTTCAGATATGTCATTAACAGAAGATCCTCGGGAAGACTGAGAGATATGAGGGGATTCGCACAGTTCGTATTGTTCGTGATCTGAAATGGCATCTTCAGGCTGAGACATAGAACAGCCACGTTCTTCACCAAACATTTCTTCAACTGCTGGATAAGAATAGTAGTAATCACGGCTCTCGATGGTCTCACCTCCTTGTGCAACCGTTTGTTGTCCCTGGCCAAATTTAGAGCTGCGGTCACGAGAAAGGCCGACACTTGCCAAAGATTCTCGTGGTGACTGATGGGACACAGAGGATCCTTGGTGTAATGACTGAGAGATATCAGGGGATTCGCGGAATTCGTATTGGTCTTCATCTACCGTACCTGCCACACTTCTTTGAATGCTCTCGACGTACAAGTACTTGTGGTGGGTAAAAAAGCTTTCCGAGCACATTTTTTCGATAACGTCTTTGGAGGGGTGTTCTTCTGCCCGTGTCACATGGCATGCACCCTCGGGCTGATAGATTGGCAAATCTGGCCTCTCGCTTTCATCATGATTGTTTAACCATAACTTCATCATCCACGACTGCATCGGTTCCCTTAAAAGACGTAGAAAGTATGAACATAGTACCCATTTGCCAGTTAAAGATCGATTCATAACGTAATGCCTAAACTGCGCCAAAAAGAATGTTTCTGACTTTCGCCAAATGAGTACGAAAGAAATAATAGACTTAAGACCTTTATGAGTAAAGAAAGCTTGCCAAAGAAACTATGTTATACTTAAGACTGAAATTTGGGAAAGAACATAGTATTTCAAACATTTATTTGTCAAAAGGATCAAACGAATATTGATCTTAGTCAAAATTCTCAAATCCAGCTTAGAATCATTACAGGATGCAGATCTGATGGACCAAAATCTAAAAATTTAAAGTGGTTGGGAATATCGTTTTTCAGCAAGTTCGATGATGTTCCCTATTCTACATTGTATATATCATACAGTGTACCTGCTTGAAAGGCAATCTAATATAGCAATAATTGGTGGTCTCTGTTTTGGGTCGTATGTCCAGCACTGATGCATCATGATGTACACCCAATCAGGACAGCCGTCAGGTTGGGTAAGTGGTCCTTCGTTTTTCATATGGTTACACAAGGTTGACTGGGAAAACAATATAGCAGTGCATGATTACAACTACGCTGACGTAGACGCCTTATGTCCACGTGCAATTCTGTTGCAGCTGCGTTAAAGGCGTATAAATATACGATCTGATTTGTTCGTTATTTCCTGACATTACTAAAGAATGTATCAGGCTTGGAGGAAATGTGTCTGTATTACAGTTTGAAGTTCCAAATGACGATGAAGAGATGTATAAACGTTATTCAGACACCCTATTAAAACCAAATTATTGCTGGTGCTGAGGTCGGTCCGCTCATTTTCACTGTTGAATGAGATCTATCGTTGTTATAAATCTGGCCCTTTTCCCCACAGGGAAAGGGGGAAACAAGACGAATAAGTTGATTTAGAGAAAGAAAGCGGAAAATGAAAGTTTATTGATCGATCGATCATTCAATCCTTATATGACTACGTACCTAATTGTAAATACTTCAATTCATGAGTAAGCTTTGCATGTGACATATTTACCTTATCGGAGCCTATACTGTGGTAGGGCAAAGAAGCACGTATATCACTTTGACCAACAGCGAAGGAAGTGTACAATTCCCATGCTAAGATTCCAAAAGCCCACACATCGCTTGCATGAGAATAGTGATTCTCTAAGATCACTTCCGGAGCACACCTACCCATTCAGAGTATAAAGCTAAGTAAATATGCAGGTGTCATTCAATTTTAACACTGTTTTAACATGAGCTTATTTTTACCAATTAAGCTTTCAATACAGCTGTGTCAAAATCCTGAAAACAGTTGAAGGGAGTTTTAAGTTCTTATACATCGATCAAACATCTTTTTGGCAGTTCAATTGTTCAACAAACTTAAAACTCATCCAAACACAGATGGTTCCCTTGAGCTAAGCTTTTTGCGCTCGTTTAATGTCTCTCGCGTGCGGAATCATTCAGTTTCCGTCTACTTTTCTTGACAGTGGCTAGGAGTTAGACCACGCCTATTGAAAATAGTTTGTCCTTGGTTTTAGCCAAATATAACGACAGTCTGACCTGTTTCATAACAATTTCTTTGTCTCTCGTAATCCAGTTATTCCAGTAATTTCAGTTTCAAAAGTCGTGTACACCAAGTTTTAACGTTTGAATGCATGCCACAAAAGTAAATACGAAAACATTACTCTGATTGGTCGAGTTGAAATTCAACTCGTTACCAAGAAGATATGCGTACAATTAAACATTTATAGGTATAAACCTACGTATACGTCCTTAAGTAAAAGGACATAACCAGTAGTTGAAATATAAACATTTTGGGGACAGCTCAATAAAAGTTAAATTGCATTATGACCGCTTCCTGGTGCGTACCAGGGTTGGTAGGAAAGGAGTTATAAATATTGCTTACCAGCGAGTAGAATCAGGTGGCATGGCAGCCTCAACCACGCATGAAGTACTGGTTACTTCATAAGCACTCATATAAAGAGGCTTGGAGCGACCCAGGAAGCCAACCTGGACCTGGACAGAACCATAATGTTCGAACAAATTATTATTCGAATGTAATCGTCTCTCTGATCTAAGGTTGTCGTTTATTTTCATTTATATGTTTTTCCAATGGCAATTTAAAATACCACGTCTAATACAAAAATCCTATATTCAACGTAAGTCAAACAGGAAATTAATGCTTGCTCAATGCTAGCTCAGCCAATCAGATTGTAGCATTTGCATTAGGGGTGCAAGTAGCTATAGAATTACACTCTGTTCTTAAAGATAAGGATGGAGCACCTACGAAGTGAATTTTTCGATGTAACTAGTTATCCGTAAGGTTTAAGGCTATTCAATAGACAGGGAATTGTAAATTGAATAAACACACCATACTGTTTATGTGTGTAAATCATAAATTACACTAGTACAGTGCAGACGGATCTGGCAAAATTCGAACTCCTGCTCTTATTAAATCGTAATAATGTTACATTAGAATGTCACTACAATCGATATTAATACTGATTTGTATCTACTACACCTTGTGTGGTCCAGCTACAAATACATGTTCTGGGCGGAGGTCCCCATGTACAATGTGGTTGACATGAAGGTAGTGTAGAGCAGACGCCACCTGACATAAGTATGTGATTATATCGTCCTTCTCACAACGCCGGTCAAGAACATACTCTTTCAAGTTCCCAAAGCTGGTTCTTGGTGAGTGCTGTCGTCAGAGAATTAAAAGAAATATGCACTGGTCAATTCAAGGCTAAGAAGCGCGCTTCCGGAAGTTTGCTCATATACTCAGACAGAAATCTACGATTCTAGAAGTGCGCATCTCAGTGTAACTTCTTAAATTATAACATCAGGCCAAAATGTCATACAAGCGCGAGCGAGTCCTGGTCGGGGACATTGTGAAGTCTTTTTGGGTAAGACACTTTACTCTCACAGTGCCTCTCCCCACCCAGGTGTTTAATTGGGTACCGGCGAACTTAATGCGACCCGGGGGGACCCTAGCCGATCCCATCCAGGGGAAGAATAAATACTCCTAGTCGCTTAACGCTACAGAAACCGGAATGAGCTCCGGCCTGATGGGCCACTTGGCTCGTATGGGGGCTACGAAGGGCGCTTCCGTAGGTCTTTTAATATACTCAGTCAGAAATGTATAATGGTGGAAGCACTGTCCACGGTCATAGTTGTCTTTCATTTTGGACTCTATCAGTCAGTCTTGTTTAACTGTTATTCTATTTCAGATCTCTTACAGATCCTGTGTATACTAGTAGCATTTTCGTTTGCGGTCCCTTGCCACATTTGCATTTGTTTTTTTCCTTGGGCGTTACTCACAATGTCAACATCTGGACTGTGAGAATCCAAATTAAACATCCTATGGATAGGTAGGAGATAATCATTGCGAAGCGAAAAAAGTCTTCTCAAATGCTGTTTGTCCCCACCAGTGATCCTCTCTTTCATCACAGATTCCCCCTAATTGACCAAAACAAAAAGATGGAACTTTTCATGTTTTTGTCGTAAACATTCTGCGGGGATTAACTGATATATTATTTAGTGGTCATCACACGAAAGAATGAACTTAATTTAACCCCTTCGATGCTAACTTTTGCGGCCAAAACGCTCTTTTCTTAACCGTTGAATTTGTTTTTGGCATTTTTGCTAGAAAAGCATTTTTTTTTCCATTCACTGGAGCGAGATTTTGATAATGATTGCGTATTGTTGCGAGTTCAAACAATTCAACCAAACTAGTCCACTGAATTACAAAGAGCTTTTGAGATTATGCCATGTAACACTTTTCACTATTCAAAACTCGTCTTTTAGGAACTCTATGTACATTCCTGACATTCAAAATTCAAATGGTTAAGAGTGCAAAAAGCCTACGCCGAATTTGTTAGTGATTGTGAATTATCAATTAAAACGCAAAGATTGTGTTTTTCTTTCATTCTTTTCTATTTTTGCCTTGTTGTTATAAAAATGAATAAAAAGTAGTAGGAGAAAGATGCAAAGACTGTATTATCCCATAATTAATAGGGAAAGATTGGCAGATCCTTTCTTAACTTTATCGTCAGCTGGCCTACCGTATCCTCATACTCTTCGTAGATCGTCTGTGATCTGTCAACATCGGTGTACTCTGAATAGATTGCATACATGAATAACATGAAATGGAATGCAGTGTAACGGTAACATAATCAGTCGTTCGTCTTAAAACTGTATCGAAACTGTCGTCAGTGGTGACCACATCATATTCGGAGAGTACATCTCATTCTATCAGTTAAGAACATGTACCCCAAGGAATGCTCAAAATCTAGAAACACCATTTATATATTATATACTGTGTTACATGTTGTTGAGAAACAAAGAGCGGAAACTTAGGCTTTGATATGAAAGTTTTCCCCTTTCGAAATGATAGCATTTCCACAATCAAGAGAAAAAAGCAACGGGAGGTTCTTGCCATTTAACATGCGTACAAATGTGTATATGTCTGGATTTATGGAAACAGTGTTAAAGAAAGCGCGTCCTGCTCAAGGGTTTTTTTTCTCGCCAGGGATTATTTCAATGTAGACGATATAAAAATCAAAAGGAATGTCAGTCTTTTTTTCCACCACTCTCTTATCTTCCTTTTCTTGTGCCTCTCTCTCTATCTTTTTCCGTATTGACACGGTTTTCATAAATCCAGTCATATATATAATGACACTATTCACATTCAAACTCCAACAAAACGGGTAATACAATAATTGACGCATTGACACATAATTAAAAAGATAACTATTCATGGTACCTGAAACATTGTCTTGAGAAACGAACTCGTACATATCATCCAGTTCCTGTGGTTGTTGAGATACCTATAAGAAGAGGACGATAATAGCTAAAATGAGGTGGAGGTGTTGTCTAGTACAATCCTAGTGGGAGGGGGGAGGAAATCCCATGTAAAAAGGACGGTGTTGCTCTTCCTACTTTTTAGGGGTTTAAAAGCGGTGTTGGTACCTCTTAGGATGTTCAGCCTTAAAAGGTCCACAACGGGAGCTTTTGCGGTACCTTTTAGGGTATTAGGCCGACAAAATATGACCGGGGATAAGGCGATGATTTAGAATTTGTAGCTCTTAGGGTTGAAAAATATTTCAGGCCATGCCCAGAAAACAGGATCTTGGTACCTCTTGGAGATTCTTTTGAAAATTTCCGACGAGCACCCGTCGCTTTTTGTATGGGAGCCCTCCACCAATAAATATCCCTATACATTTACAAGTGAAAAGTTAAATTTGAATAAACCCCCATTAGCCAAAACAACAAAGCGTTAGAGAGGGCTGCTGCAAGCCTTATTTACAAATAAAGCAAAGACAAACACGAAATTAACAGATGGAAGCATAAAAGAAAATGAGCAAATCAGCACAAAATTATGTAAATTTAAGTTACTATAAAAGCATATACTACTAATCTATACAACTTTAAGTAATAAACACGCATACGGTCAGCGGTTCTGATAAAAGACAGCGTTGCTTTTTCGAACTCCTACATTTCACGCGTCCACTGGAAAGTTGATTAATTGAGCTAGTTGTCAAAGTAACCAATCAACAGTGTAAATTATGACATAAGTCTAAACAGCAAACTTACACTGACAATGTCAAGCTCTAAGTGTGGTGGGTTACGCCGTAGCTTTTCTTCCCCTGGAAAAAGAAAGGAACAAAGTCAGCGATTGTTTTTTGGATTCGTTTGTTCATATGTTTTGTCCGTTTCGCGATTGGATCTTGCTACATTTTATTCCGGCACTTAAATTCACCCACATCCCTCTCCTGATCCCTGCACCACAATGGCCCGTTGAGCTCGTCCCACAATCACCCAAATCACCAACCCCAATCCACGTTCACTGACTGAACGACTAGACTTTCTGACACATTCACTTCTTCACTCTTCTCAAGCTTATAGGGAGAAAAGCTAATCGTCTTAAAAGCACGTTCCATTCTGGGTCGAAAAAACAAAACCAGAGTAGCTAAAAGTAGACCGGCGTGGCTTGTTTAGTCTTTTATCGCACACGGAAGCCTAACTTTCGAAAAGGCAGTTCCCAAATTTACCAAGACGGTGAAACAAATTAATATAACCTCATATTAACGGTGATCATTAATGAAGTTCGTCCTTCGAGAGCCTAGTTAACTTTGCTGTAATAATCAGCTAAAAATCTGAAAAAAACGATTAGCGAATTTGGAGGAAAATGGTTCTATTCCGCTAATTATTTGTCGTTGCACCTGATTTCATCTTTAGCCGCATTTCCTTGAGTTCTTCTTTAAGGTCGAGTAATCTGATCCTTTCATTTCTTCGCTTTTTCAAGCACTGCTTCATCAACTTGTATTCATCATCATCAATTGATGGCTCTTGAGGTAGGTACTCTTCATTGACTTCCTGAAAAACCTTAATGAAACGCAATTTTCTTTCAGGGTTTAGAAAGAACGGGAGATTTCTTTCAGCCATTTCATATTGTCAAGACTTCCATTGGCGGAGATGATGCCCGACTCCGACCAAGAGACAAATAAATTTTCCCTCTTTTCCAATAGAAAGATAATACTATTCTATGCTGAAGACAGAATAATTGGATTGAACTTATACATCTAGCATCAGCCTTTCGTTGGACGCTTAGACTTAGAGCTTGAAATATCAGTTCCCAAATTCCCTCAACGTTTGGATGCACTGCCCCAGCACAAGATGAAATAGCCATAGCTCGGGGACTGGGCTAACTCACTGCAGAGTTAACAAACCTCATCTATGGGAACCGAAAACTGAATGTCGACTTTTAACTTTAAAAATACATTTACGGTCATAATCAATACAAAACACTTTGTTCAGTTCTTACATAATTGGCGACCTCACTATCCTCTCGGATGTGTCTGTGCGGGCAGCATCCAAGAGTGAGTACCTCGTACATAAGCACAGCAAATGCCCAGACATCAGAGGCAGTGGAATACAAGTTTTGCCGTAGACATTCCGGCGCTTTCCATCTTACTGGCAGGCCTTCATCATTTTCGCTTATACATTGCGGTAAATCGTCATCGAGCATGGCGTAATCATATTCTGGTGAGCGATTATCTTGGGCTGTGAAAAGAAGACGAACGTTTGCATCTATAGTTATTTGCTGTCCATGTAGAGACATTTTTCACAGTGCACTTAGATGAACTGCCTACTGAAGGATGCATGACAACTCGGTAACTACATGATTTAGGCATCAACTTCAACTATATTACAGATTTAACAACTTTGAGAACTTCGATAAGAGCTCCCGCGTAACAATTTTTCTCTTTGTCTTATACTATGCGGATTCCAACAAAGCTATGTGTCACATTGTGAACTGAAACGCACTAGCACTTTAGCTGTTGGTAATGCCTTTTTCGCTACGAAAATGCAATCTGTTTAGTAGGTTTTTATATAGTGGTCTCATGACATGATACATAAGGTCACACAGGTCTATATCTGGAGAGCAATAATAGAACAATAGCTAAAAAAATTAAGGTTGACCACATATGTTTACTATGAGCATGGAACTCAAAAGAAATTACACGAAAATGAACTACATGTGATTATTTTCGTTACAGTTTATCTTACCGTCGCCATAATGTCTGTTTTGTAGCATTTCTAAGGAGTGCAGGCCACTCAGCTTGGATGTATAACCATCTCCGACTAGAATGTTTTCCGCCATGACGGCCCGGTGAACCAAGTGCAGCTTTTGGTGTAAGTATAAAAGGCCCTCAATTATGCCGATAAACATTTTGTAAATAACGGACGATGGCAAAGCCTGGACTTCTCGAGACGTTCGAACAAGCTGAAGCAGATTACCGTATTTCTCATACTGTGTGATGATATGGTATGGTACGGTGGTTGTGTTATAGGCGAGAAGGACCGGAATGTTTGGATGCTGATTTAGGCTGTTTAATTGACATAAGTTGTAGGCTTCTGCAATTAGCCGTTTCTTCGCCTCCGACTGCACTGTGGTGTTTTCCTCTAGGATAACTTGCTTTGTGACAGCCAAAATCTTTACGGCCGCTTTTTGTCCCTTCAACATACCTCTGTTGACAAAACAGCTCGGTTCTTCGCGCCCCGCCTCACTGGCTATGATGCTGTTAACTTCCAGTGTTTGAGTCCTGTAGCAGGAAGTAAGGTGCTCGATGTGGAGTTCTGCTGGAAGTGTGTACTGTGCATTTTGGTTGTTGAGTAGATGAGGAACCAAAAGCTTCTTAATGAGACTGTCTTGACAGAACAGCACCCGTTTAGAAAGACGGTCAAGGATCGCTCTACATTCTGGCCTCTTCTGTGCTTTGTCATTCTTCAGGAGATTCACTAAACAGGAACCGGCTTCGATCCTCAATTCTTTATAAGAAAACAAATGAAAGAAAGCGAGCTTCTAAATCAGGTACATGGGCTCTACACGGGGCTTAGCCTATATTTATACTAACTACGCAAGCAGTGTAAGAAATAACAGTTGTATTTCTTGGTTTGAATATTTTATATAACAGAGACATTCTGTCACTTAAGGGAAATGTTAACCTTTTTTCGCATGAGTACCGACTTGGGGTTGTTGATCTTACTTCTATGGAAAACTATACCGTGAAACTGAGTCAAACACTACCTTAACACTTTCTTCATGGCCTCTTTTCAGATTGCACAATAATTACCTTTGGTGACGTTGTTCATTGAGATCTCCGACAGTAGAGATCCTGTTAGGAGACAGAACTTCCAGTCATTTCCGCCTCCGCCATCAAGAGAAGCTTCCACCACACGTCTGAGAAGAATCATGGCCTTTCGCTCCTTGTGCATCTGCGGAGTGGGACGTTCAGTATGCACCTGATTATTAAAATAAAAATAAAAAAAGTAATGTATTGAGATGCTAGAACGTTTTGTGGGTGCCACTATATGATAAGAAATACAAATATTTAAAAAGCAGTTCCACGATACGATGCCATCTCTGACATCAATTAAGTCAATAAAGCTGTGAAAATTAGAAGCCCAGAGTGCAAAAATCAGCATGCCACTTGATGATTTGACAAATTTAGCATGTAGCCGAGCGGACCTCCTTTTGGTCGTTGGCATTGCCCTATATTTTTTTCTTTCAGATTTCATCTAAGCGTTAGTAGTGTTTAGTGTTAGTAGTAGTTTCTTACAAATAAAATCGTTTGCTCAGTCTTGATCCGCGACTCACACCAGTGATATATGGTGCCATGCATACTATGAAAACGCGGTGATCAATCGAAGCAGGCAAAAAAAAAAATCATTCCCAAAAATTATTCTCGGCTAATAGAAGCATAGAAATACATATATTCTCCGAGAAATGGCCCCTACCTGTCCATGCAGATAATATAGAATACAGTGCAAATCAAACCATTTCACTTTGGATGTCTTCAACCTTTGAAATAACGACGTCTTTTCTTCAATCTGCGTATTTGCACATAGCGCCTTGCATTCACCTAGGTGGCGTCCCAGATGTGTTTTCAGCGTCTTCTCTGGTGACTTCAAAAGATAGGAAATTGCTTCCTGAATAAATTCTATTGAATATCTCAAAATGTCCTTCTTTTTCAGGTTGATCTGATTGAAATACACCTTCAGTTCCTCGAGCTTTTTTAGATTGTTCTGTAAGTCTATCATAGAGAATCCTGACTGAACCTGGTGAATTATTAACTCGGACAGAATGCAGCCGTACACAGATAGTCTTAGTAGACGCATTGGATCTGCCTCCTCCCTGAACACTGCATCTGGGGAAGCGATAGATGATCGTATGATTTTTTCTACACCCAGCAAACTTTGCTTAGAGCAGTCGAGGCTATCTCTGTATAGTAGATGCTGGAGATGATGTAGGGAATGTTTTACAACATCAGAACTACTTCGGCTGCAGCTTGCTTGGGCAAGGATTTTGTAGGTATCAATGTTATTAGCAGAGGATTTGCCCCACATGACTTGCTCCAGGTATGGCAAGATACCTCGTAGTATGAACTGTTCTTTCTCCTCCCTCAATGACCCAGCACACGTGTCCATCTCTCGAATGAATTTCTCTGGATTCTCGAGAAACAACTCGACTGGCCATTCAAAATTAATTTCTCCTGCGAACATTAATGAAAGGTTCCACTTGAAGTTTTATCCGCGCTGACTGTAATACACTAACTATAAATAAAAACCGCAATGCTCGAATTTCCTATAGGAAGGCATCTGTGAAGCAAACATGATGAACTTAGCTTTTTGATATGCTTTGCATATCGATCGTTAAACAGTGTAGAACCATCTCGTTTATATTTTGTAAAGAAACCAACTGTAGTGGAATGAACCACACTTTTGGATAATATGGAACTCAGAGACTCAATGGCGAATGCAGAATGCAACTTGAAATTTGCAAAAATGTAAGGTGATTTTGTCAGCGATCGCGTGAGTATTCAGCAATATTTATTGCGTATGATTAAACATTCCAACATTGGCACATGAGCTTCAATATATATATCAATGGTTTGAAACATTTTTAGTGATGCCTTTGAATTTACCTCTCTGGATAGGAACACCGATGATTGGCTTAGGGTTCCAGTCTCCCATGTTTGTTTCTTGATAATAATTGTGATGACAATAACTGCCCGGAGAGGTCTTGGCGTAAACTAAATTTAGTCGCGAAGATGCATCTATGGAATATTGGCTTATTTGCGCCTCTGGCTCCCTGTTCCTGTCAGATGGAGAAGCTTCCGTTCCTGGGTAGTTGCTGCTATTATTGCCTTGATTAAGAAAATCGATAGTTTTTTTAATAATAAAAATCAGCGATAACAATTTTGGCAATGATAATGACTCGTTCATTATTTCCAAATTCGTGAACTACAGGCCAGATTCTTATGAGTTCTTTGTATTCTAAGAATACGTGTGAAAGTCTCGTTGTATGTGATTAAGGACTCTACAAAAAGAAAGTGGAATGTAGATCGAGAGAGTTAATTTTAATTAACTTAAAAGTACTAAATAGTTTTGCTTTGATTACGTTAGATAGATTGTTCAGTTAAGGTTTCATTTCTTGAATAAAGAGCATTTCGTAAATTAAGCGTTCAATTTTCCCACGACATATCTTAAGAATAGTAAATTTGAAAATGAGTCATCGAAACGTCATTTAAAAGTTTATCGCTTATTTTCATTCTTAATTGTTTGTCTAAAGCCTCCGTTATTAGAATTTTTAATGCTTTGGAAATTAGTGAACGGTTTCAGTTGTGTCTACTAACAAAGAACATAGTTAAAGAACTTGACTATTACCTTACATAGAAGTAGGCCCATTGTTTACTCCTACTGAGGTGATAAAACATTCACCACGTTACTAGTTTTGAATTCAACATAATTGCCATTACACTGATACGGACGGTTCATTCTTTTTTACTTCTTTTTTATTGAACTTAAGGTTTGAAAGAGTTAAGACTTAGGGCATACCTCCATCAAGAGACGCTGGGACAGTCTTGATAGTTCCGTGATCCCCAATGACAACAGGACCTCTGATATGGATCAAATGTTGTGCGTACTGGTTCCTTTCATTTCCGTTAAGGTCCTTTTTGTCTCCCAACGCTGAAGATAAAGAATATAACAAAGCAGAATTTATGAAACGACTTGTTTAGCTTTCCTTTGTGTCAGCTTTTCTATCCTCAGCTGAAGTGCACCATGCCACCAGACTCCGCTCGTCGTTTTCAGTGTTAATTGGCATAGAGGAATAATTAAATATTATTCCAGGAGCCCACGTTGGACAAAATGAGGCGCGTAGCGCCGTGTTTTTTGTAAACACTTTTATCCAACGGGGGAGAATGGAATAATTGTTTTATTTAAAAATTCTCCAATTCCCTGAATGTTGTTGACGTTTCATTTTGATCATGAAGGAATCATGGTATGAAAAGGCGGGAAGATTTGTCGCCCGTTTTTCACTTCATGATCAGGTTTGAGTTGAATTAATTACGAATGAGGTCAGAAAAGCAAGCGAGAAAGAGTTTTCTTCCGAAATATTCTTCGCATCGATAATCACCTCCAAAGTTGTCTACGCTCTATAAATTTGTGACAGAAATGAAGATCCGAAGTAGTGGTGTTGCTGTAAATATACGCCTTGCGCACGTCAAATACGGTAAAAGTTTGCTTGTTGACGTGGCTCAGAATGTGTTGCTCAGAATCGAGCAGCCTCACTGAAGTACATAAGGACAATACCCAAATGTAAGGTATACATAGCAAACTCTACTTGAGTGCTAAGCTTGACTAACGGGACTTCATTCAGTCGTTTCTGGTGCACATTTACAAGCCTTTTTGATTAAATGTATCAAACCCCCATTGTAATGTTTTGTGGATCTTTAGAACCAAACATTCTCCACCCAACTGAAGTCATTGAATAGTCTGCGTGCAGATACCTACTATTTCCTTTCCTTCACGAGAAAATAGTAACGTCTACACACAGTCTACCATTGAATGGCAGACTCTTTATTCAAGAAGATTGCAAAGGCTGCGTGGCCAGTGGCCTAGATAAAATCTCATGATATTAAATTCTATGAGATGTTCCTTAACATTAAATGCAGCATCAGCACTTTGAAGCTATAAATGGAAAACAAATCAATAAATAATCCATACTGCATTCTTACCAGGAAATTCTATGACATCATCATAAATTGTGCCCCTTGCATCTTAAAATAGAAAAATAAAAAAGTGAACTTCTACAAATAGTAAGACATATGTAATAGAATATAGATATCTGTAGGTATATATTCTTGACATATTCATAAAATTTGGCAAAATTCAGAATTAATATTATTGGAAAACAGAGTATAACATCATTTTCATAGATCCTGACTGGCATCGTAAATATTTAAAACCTGCTGTAGGTTTCCTACGCTCCCGCGGCTGCGAGTTTTTGTGCTCGTGCTGGTGAAGGCAAACATTTCATAATAGCATCCATATTGAAATATATAAATCTCCTCTTAATAAAGTTGTTGTGCTTATAATCCACGCGCCTTCAAAAGAACACACGGTTTCCTTTTCCGGCTGACTCCAAAATCACGGTTTGTCACCCTTCTATCTTGCTCACTTCATAGTTATACATGGTATAATTTGAAAAAACAGGTGGCTACAGCACCTGTAAGGCCAGAGAAAAAAACTTTCTATACTATGGCAATGCTCTTCATCCTGGCCAGTAAAACATGGCCTCTGCAAAATTGTTGATAATTCTCGGTTTTGGTTTCTAAGATAAAGGCAAAAGTTGAAGACACCGTGCCTTGAATCAATGCAAATCAGGAAAGCCAATATCTCAAAATCGTCCTCACAGTTCAAAAAGATTCTATAAATGTTCTCAAAATTGGCTTCCTATAAACTACTACAGACAATTACCTCTTCGGTCATAAGCAAATTTTTTCTCCATCTCTAGTTCCTTTCGTAGAGAGGGTCCAAATATGAACCGTTCAAAAGAATATTGAGTGCCTTTATTGATCGAACACACGATTCGACTTCAGAAGTCGGAAGTTGAAAGTCTGAGATCAGAACTCAATGGAAGTCGGTTTCCTCTCGAGTTTTGAGCAAATTTTGTTACCAAACCCAGGTAACAGAGTCAAGAAAAAACCCGCTGGCATTGAATACCACCAGCAAAGTTAGCCCGCGCCACTTATAGACTACCTTGGGAGCAGAGTCGCTTCGATCTTTCCTTCCTTTATCTAGGAAAGATGAAGCGACCATGCTCACAAGTTATTTTAAAACAAGCGTACACGGGGAAGATGACTCTATGACGTCAGATGGGGGACAACGGTGACAATTTTGTTCGCCGGACGATTTGTTCACGATTTGCTCACTCGTCGGGTCCCTGAAAAGACAGTTTTATCCGTCAAGGTAACAGAACTATATAGCGTCTCCACTACATGATAACCATTGAACTTACCGACGTCTGAAGATTACGATAGTGCCCTAACTTAACGATGATGTCATTGCTAAATTTGACCCCTCTGCTTCGATAAGGTTTATTCAACCCGACCTCATCAATCATGCTACCCTATCAGAAAATGCGGGAAAAAAACCCGTGTACTTACCTGTATAGACAATCTTTTTTTTTCTGAGATTTGGGTCAATGATTCTGAGCTGTCATTAATAGGCTGCTTGTCTTATGACTGTGTCAAAACATGCAGAATGACTGCTGAAGCGTAGATTGTTAAATAAATACAATGTTCATTTCATCTTTGGTTTGATTTAGGATGCTCAACTGCTGCTATCGACAAGAAATTTATTGAACCAACCTCAACCCAATTATATGAGCTAATCTAGACTCGATAGACAGCGACACAATGTTACGCTATTGTCTAATGACACTGAAAATAACATGCAGAGATGGGGTCTCCAGCTCAGTCTTTCATTGGGCGCTCCAGGCTACTTTACGAGTTCCTGCTTCAGTTCATGAAGCAAATAATCAAAAATTCAATTATTTCTTATCAGCACATTAAAGGTTGCTGAATGTACTGGTATGATATTTGAGTATTCAGACTACCGCTGAAGACGTAACGGAATCCGGATGAGAGTATATGAAGGGTGAGAAGGAACTGATTGAATATGAGGTTGAAGCGGAACTTTTCCTACTTTTTTAATAGACCGTGCAATACGAATATAATGTTATATTGGAAGGAAAGGGACAGCTGGCTCAAACATTATACTGAGCACACGAAAGTTAAGCAACGTATCCTGGCTTGATTTTTGGCAGTAAAGCTAGCTGTCTCAGTGTTGTTTTTTCGGTTCGACAGTACATTGCTTACGTTGCATATATGCTAATAAATAGAACTTCGAATGTGCATACGCAGTGGCTTTTTAATTTGTGGAATGCTACAGACAGAGAAACTGCAGGATTGCTGTATTACACCGCGAGTTAGCCAAGAGCTCCACTTTTTTTGGTAATTAGGGCCATATCATTTTAAAGTTAGTTCGCTAGCCGATGGAGTATCGTGCAAAGGTGACCAGTCTACCTTAATCATTTTGCACAACTGATCACTTTGTTATGACGTATCATACCAACTATTTAATTGATTTGAAATTCATTTAACTTACCCTCTTCTGAAGACATCTTGGTTAAGTAAGGGGTACCAATATTATCGACAGACTGAAAAGAAAGCGAATTCCAGAATTGCAGAAGCTTTACTAAACCCAACCTCGCCAATCTCGCTACTGTCACGGTATAATAATTCCGGGAAACCCCTAACGTTGACTTGGATTGTAAACACTGACCATGGGCAGCTTGCCAATGACATGGCAGGCAGTAAGGTCGACATGGAAAGTGAGCTGAGTTAGTAAATTTATCTTTGGTTTCATTTAGAAGGCGGCTAATCAGCTACTATCAGTAAGAATTTTAACAAACCAGCCTCAACCCAATGATGAACAAATGTAGTAGACTCGGTCTACAGCAACAGAACATTACATGGAAAACCATTGTCCAATAACACTAATTGTTATACATTGAACTCACTATCTCTTTCTGATTGGCCGAAAGCGTACAGTGAATTTTCGAAATCAGCGCCTTTGACGTCATCATGTCATGTATGACCGCGGTGCATGATTTCTACGGATAATCATGTCAAGTTCGCGCGCTTTGTGTTGCTTGCCTTCAGTGAAGAAGCAAAAACATGACTTCTTTTTTTTTTTTTTCGTTCAGTGTATAATGAAACAATTATTAGATTCGGTTTTTGTGATATCCAGAATAATCAAGGTCTCGGTAAGAATTATCAGCCGAAGCCGAAGGCTGAGGCTGATAACTGTTACCTCGACCTTGATTATTCTGGATATCACAAAAACCTCATCCAATAATCGTTTAAAATAACAACAAGAGCTGTCGGCTTTTGTGTCTCTCCGTTTGGCACTCTAGGCTATAATTTTCGAATTCTTGGTTAATGACGCAAATGGAGCGATTTTTATTTGACTGTCGAAAAGTAATATTGGTTTTGCATCAGTTACGCTACGCGATTGGCTTAAAAAGCTCGTGCTACGTTCTCATCCAATCAGAAGTAAAACCAAAACCAATTGTGATTCACTCGCATTCGTTTTCCCGCGCTTTGCGTCAGCTACATGTAATAACTTCGAGCTTTGATTTGTTCATCGGATTGTCTGTGTCCTTTGTGATTGGCCAGAGTGATTGCTTTGGTTTTTCGTTTTACGACACTCAATTAAAAACTGCTTTATCGAAAATACTTAAACTTATTATTAACGAGTACTCCATGCCGTTGATATAATATTTGAGTATTCAGACAATGGAAGACTTAGTGAAATCCGGATCGGAGGATGTTGAATGATAACGAATTGGATAGTAGAACTTTGCCTATATCTTCGTATAGTTCGTATAATTTTAATTGGTGAGTAAGAACCGTTCAACTGGCATCAAAAGACCATGGCAGGCGTCTTTGAGACGAGAAACCGAGGTCAGAAAAATTATAATTTCTGACGGTTGAGAAATTAGTCGTGCCCATGGGGAGGAAAAAGAAACTCAAAAACAAAATATTTTGTTATTTTATTGTTTCCAATGATTTGATGTTATTCTGTTCAGTACAAGGTTAGAAAACGTACAATAGGTTTTCAAACTTCACTCAGTTGATTACCGTTAAACGCGCAATTTTTGTTTGGCATCAAACTTTCCGTAATTTAGGGCTTTTTTCAGTTTCATTCCAACAATCCGTACGAAAATGTCCCAAAAGACCCCAATCCGTACGTCCAGTGAATTCTTTTTTCCGCTAAATTGCATGGAGGGAGAGCTTTACAAGAGGGTTAAGTTCGAACAACGAAAGAAACACTATTGGTTTTCATGTTTCTACAGAAATGGATCATTAAATCTAATCCTTTAAACGGTTGTTGTAATAGTTTCTTCCACCGTTTTCGATGATGGTTGATTTTAATTGATGTAATTTTAAAAGAGTTATTTTAATTGCCGCGCCAGTATCTGTACGACTCATATAATCCTATGTTCACTTTGACATTCTCACGATTTCCTGCCGGAGCAAATGTCGTCCTGCAGTGTGATTGATTGATTATTAAGGTGCTCAATGATCAAGTTGGAACTTCAGTGCGGGGGACATGGGTGGCTATACACTTGCAACAAAACACCGTCACCTGCAAAAAAGAAGCTTTTAGTACATTTTTGAAAATAAACCAGGATCTATGCTTTGAGAAAATTGGGCAAGATTATAAGATTTCTCATGTTAATGAATGTGGCGGGAAAAGATTATGAAATGTAACAACTCAAAAAGATTTGAACGTCCTCACTATAGTCCAAGTTCCATAACTGGTCAATAATTGAATAATTTAAAATGAATTTTAAATCGTCGACACGACCTAATCAGACCTGGTTCACCTACACTCCAGTACGACAAACGTCATCTACCGAGCCGGTGCAAACGTGTTAACAAAACCAACTATTTAGTACACTATCCACGGAATAGAGATTTGCCTTACTTAATAAATAATCTTTATAATCCATACTTGCAAAAAAGGCGTAATCTACTAGTTATCAGGAGAACAGGCTTACATAACCTATGCCTGGAGTTGATAGAGATCCAGCTTGAGCCTTGGTTGGTCACATCCTTCGTAGTAAACAAGCGGGGCCCCATCTGAAGGTCTCCCTCCTTTGGCATGTACACAGAGGCCACTCTGTAAGTGCATGAGTGACTTCCCTGGTGTCCTGGAAGAGACAAACAGGAGCTAGTGGGAAAACATTGTTCAAACCTCGAATTTGCAAATCCGTCTTTCTCACTAGTTTTCAAGAACGTGGACTGTCGCGTTGCTGCCTATCAAGTTTTAGCCTGTGTTTCAGCCACTCTCCCTCATATTTTCTTTCAGATGAGGGCGGCTACCTGTGTTTAACCTTTCGCCGAAAAATTGTTCTTCTGTTAAAACCACTGATGAGAGTGCATGATGGCTTTGCATGGTACGAGGACTACGAGAGCCAAGCACGTGGGAGGAAAAGTAGGAAACTTGGCGATCACCTTATGCCGGATTGTTCCTAACCAGAAGCCCATTACCATTACCCATTGATTTTTGATGTTCCTCTGTCCAATAAACGGTACGTTACCCTCTTACCTTTCAAATCTGGCATTTTCTGGGTCACAATTGGAATTTAAAACCAAGTTCGCACCAAAGTCAACTCGACCACCTAAAAAGATAACAACAGAAGCAAACTGGTAAGAGTATTGACAATTTGGGCCTGGTACTAGTAGGATATTTCATAGAAATCCACTTTCCCTGAAGGTAAAATATAACGCTAGGACTTATCTAAAACTGTGCTTGGCTCCGAAATGTCGAGTTTCAAATGCAATGTCAAAACCAGTCAAACAGGTATTGACTCCCAGATAGACTACGGCCGGTCTAGTGAGGCTGATGATGATAAGAAATGTAAAAGGTCAGATACGAAATATTGCATGCCTCGGCTTATGGATTGGAAGCTATATTTTCAAAGATAAATGCAAAATATATTGCTTAGAAGGTATGCTACTGTGTGGAGGGACGTTCGAAATATCTGGATTTTTAACAAACCTCTTGGGCAAACATATTTTCCACTGCACTTGTGCATCAGAACACCATCGTCGTAAATAAACTTCTGATATTCCTTAGAACAGTCGGCGGGAGATTTGTAAACCAACGCTGTCTCGTCAGGTATCTGGCAGCTTGCTCGCTGAGGTTGTACGCAAAATTTGTCAACCGCTCGGATGGGACTTTCTGGTAAATAGATGTGGACGTAAAACGAAAGGAAAAAAGAGTCCCATGAAAAACTTCAATGAAGAGCACAAATTAAACTCGCACTGCAAAAGAAGACTTTCCAGGGAAGACCATACAAAAAACCTACATTTAACGCAAGAAAATATAAATTATCACAGTTTTCCAGACGTGTGTTCTTTTATCGAAAAGTTGAAAATGCCCTGAATCCATTACAACAATGATTAATGTGCTCAATTTAGGGGAAGTGCAACTCGAACAATTGAAACCGAATGCTAATAGTTACTTAGGGTTGGTAATAAGGTGGAATTTGTCAAGTTGAGATATAAGGTACACGCGGCATGGGCTCCTGGTATAACGAACGATATTCTGACCACAGAAACTATAACTAACTCCCAACCCTCCCCTGTAATAAAATTATTTTTGCAGTCCCTTAGCACTCAGCATGTGTGCAGCGTCTCTGTTGGTAATCGTGTCCCAGAAACTATGTTTTAGCTGATGAGCAACCTACGGAATATACCGTATTACACTGCATAAATTATGTCGACAATCTTTCTTGTTGACAGCCAATCAGGTAACAGTAACTGAATGCTATCTAACTGTAGCTGTCGCTAACTGTCAAGCAACCAACTAGAGTGCGACTCCCAAATTCTGGTAAAACAGCAGTATACTGGAAAGCGATGAGCAACAGTTACTCAAGCATCTTAAGGCATGGTTAGAACCCCCGCGAAGACCCAGGCCTTAACATGCTTGAGCGATCCGCAGACGGCCCTTGTCTGAGTAAAACGAAAGTACAAAACGTATTCTAACTGCGCTCTTTTAGGAGTCTGGTCTAACCTGGACAGTAGTTACACTCCTGTGTTTCTTTCTGGAGTATTTTTGGATCGCATTGTTTGCCGCCACATTTTGGCTTGGGATTATCACATTTCTTCTGCCTGGTCCTGGTGCCTGGTTTACAGATCTGATCACAACGACTCCACTCAGCCCAGCCTGATACTCCGCCATCCACTACGCAATAGGATTAAACATAGGTGACTGTAAGCAACAACAGAAAGTGTTTTCCTGACTGGTCTTCGTCATTTCTTATGGTTCTACTAGTTGGGAGGCACTTCAGATACTTAATCCTCGATTGTCTTATCCTATTGTCATAAATATGTGATCTCAATTTTTCACACAAAACTCTCCATACATATCGTTGAAGTATTTGAAAAACCACTCGATCAAAATAAGTCAGGCTAAAGACGACGTCGTCAGCATAGAAAATAACGGGGGTAAGGAAGAGATGTTGGTGTCTACAATCATAGGTTAGGAGTGCGTTTAGAGAGTAAGTTTAGACTGAAAAGACAATCACATTTGTTAAAAGGAAATAACGGATTTGCCTTTTTTTCTCTTGGTTTTGTTTAAGATTATCTGGAAACGCGGCTTATACACTTGCATTGGTTTAATCAGTCTTATCCGGCAAGAAAAGGAGGCTCGACTATTCACACTTACAAGGTAAGTTTTGTTACCAAGCAACTTGAGCCTAACGACAACAGCAAATTCGTTCATTTCTCTGTGACGCGATTCTGAGATGGTAATTTCTCCTCCAACTGTTTGTGAGGCAAACTTTGTTTAAATTACACCATCAACTATGTCTGCTATATATCACTAACCTGGTGTCCTGTTCTGATCGCAGTCATCTTCGTTTATCCAATACCATATAACTCCTGGATCAAACATTCCCGGATATATCCAGCTAGCTGGCTTTCCCTCTGGTCGGTCTGTTATGATAGTACCACGAGGATACCAGTCGCCCACTGTCGCGGTGGTCAGCAGTCCAAACGTTCGGGCCAACCAGGGCATGCGCTTTTGAACTCCGTCATCGCTGTATTGCCATTTGCTGAACTTTTTTATGAGGTTGACGTTGGTTTGAGTGTTGTCGGTTTTTAAAAACCTGTGTGGAGTTCAACACAACGTTCTTATTCAAAGGGACAAAAATTTGATGCTGTACATATGATGATAACTTAACTTACCTTACCCGGCTTAATTTTTATTTTATTTTCTTACATACAGTTATAAAGAATTGCTTGCCCCCGCAACTACAATAGTTTCAGCACTTATAGAGTCGGGGGCAAGAGTTCACATTAAAAAGGAAACAAAGAAAAAAATCAATGAAAATTACAACAAAATTACAAAATTAAAGGTACAAGTAAACAATAGAAACAACTACAAGTAACTGAAAGCAAAGTAACATTGTAATAAATGCCCACATATACAAGCGACTAGGATACGATTACTAAACTATGTTAATTTAGAGAACTTCTGTTTCAGTTGGGAGACTTAACACGATAGAAGAATCAAACAAATCAGTACAAACAAGAAAATGGGTAACCGAGGGTATGGATAGGGGTGCTCGAAACGCAAAAGACTGATTTTCCGCAATTTCTCAGCTATCAGTAAAGTTTGCAGATCCCAGATCTCTGCCTTTACATTTCCATTTCTCGGACAGTTTAAAATTTTAGCTAATTCTTAGCTTTGGTTAAACCCCATCCAAACCGTGCGACAGATGAACAAAACATTCAATTTCTTAGGCTTGATTTCCGCAACTTTGTCAAGAGCTCATTTGCTCAACAAAGGCTGGTAATCGGGCCTATCAGTTTCCTTACGTGTAATCTATTGGAGCTTCCCATATTCCGCCCCAGGTTCCTCGCGAATTAGCCTCCAGTCGATACTTGAACGACTTGGCCGCACTTAGATCTCTTATCTGGTCTGCCACACCCAGTATCGAGTAATCGTTGCCTAGCGACGGTTTCTCGACATTTCGAAACGTTACATCTTTGGCGTTCCAGTTGTTCGAGGCACTAGTGACTAGCAGTGTGTACGCTCCGGGATCTGACGTCATATCGCAGAAGACGGGCAAAAAGTTCAGGTCATTTTCTTTTATCATGTAGACTCCGTCATCATACGCGTTGCCCAGTTGCGAGCCGTAAACCTTGACTTGATTGCACGACCGTCTGTTACGGCAGAAAAAGATGAGCGTTTACAACTGGTTCTTTAGAGGAAGACAACACCTTCCAATGTCACGCTAATATGCCATTTCCGAGTTACCTCGTGCCTCTGTTTCAAAACGAGTCTTCATTCAAAACCCTTCATATGAAAATGATTTGTATGAAAATGAGCATGTAGGCGAAACACATTTCCATATGAATGGTTTCGCACGAAGAGAGGCAAAAGGCAACTTGGAAGTAGCCTACTATTAAAGGGTAAAGTCTCATAATTTCAAAGATCGTTAACAATCTAATTTCTCATTGCACTGTTACGGTATAAGTGCGTTGTTAGCTACGCAGAAAAACAGAATAAACACAATCATCAAAGCAATGCCTATACCTCACAGTTTCGGTCAACAAAAGACAAGGCAAGAAAAGAAATACCAAATAGCAATACCAACTAGCGAGAAAACAAACCAGAATAGGACTAAAATCATTTTAAAAGTTTAGTTGCGGCAATAAACCGAAACAGGGTTAAACAACTCTAGTACAGTTTTTGACTATCATCAGTATAGAGAAGTTTCTTCAATCATAATTGATTCGTCGTGTTTTTATTTTGGAAACTATGCTTCTATAGAATTGTTTTGCTTTGAAAGGATGATCTAAACAGTTGAAATACTCATGTTGTCCCCAACGGCTTGTGTTTTGCAGCAGAAATCGATAATTTTTCCTGACTTTTTTCATTTAATACTTGGCCACGGTTCCTATAGACTGAGGAGAACAACATCGATGTTTAACTCACTTCTGAACTTTGCGCTCTTTTCGTTCGATATTGTTGAAATTAAACTTTGATCCCGACATACATGTTTCGTTAGTTGTTAGAATTGAAGCTTATTGACCTTCAATTCTTTTCCATACGTACCTCGTTCCCTCTCGTACCCAGACTTTTATTATCTTAGGTTTGGGTTTTCCGTTCTTTATATAAGTCACTCCGTTAGTAGTGGAGACGATTGTCCCAGAATTATCGCTCGCAGAGCCGGTTGTGTACAAAAGCTGTCCGCTGACTCCAAGACGAGGAACTCTCTTGTTCAAATTTGCTGACGTCTGGTCCCAGGTCCCAAACTTTTTAAGCAGTCGTATGTTTGTTTGTGCGTCAGAAGATGACATCATAGAGTAGCCTCGAACTGTTTCCCAGATCCCCCCAGACGTGTCATCTCCATCAGCCTCAATTCGGTACTAGATGAAGTCAAGAGATGTAAATGTAGTTGTCACTACCCAAGTAATTATAAGCATAAAAAAAATCATTTTTGGTTTCATTTGCAGCTAATAACCTTAAAATTGCATAGAGAAATGAAACAAAACTCCCTGGAGACCCTCTTTTTAGTGTAATTAACAATTATTCCACGAGCGCGCGTTGGATATGAGATGGTAGATAGCCAACGAGGAGCGTACCGCCGAGTTGGCTATAATCGTCTCGTATCTAACAAGTGCGAGTGGAATAGTTGTTTTTTTTATTCTTTAAACGTCCGCAAAATATAGAAAACTGCAATAAAATTAGAATAAGAACGCTCCAAAAAAATTACACGTACACCATATTTGTAGAGCATGGTGTAATGTCTCGTATATTATATCAGCTAAGCCAATGAATACTCTTAGATTGCATTATGCAGCCCTTTTTAATTCACTACCTTGTAAAATCCAACAAGCTGTATCACTCTCCCCTTTTAAAAATCTTGTCAAAGCCCATTTTATTTATAGCACCTAATTTATGATACCTATTTTTTTCCCTACCAGTTCATGCTTGTAACTCGTTTCAATTTTTTAAACTCTTTTTATATAACTATTTCAACTACTAGACGTTAGTTTTTTTTAAACTCTATTTTTATAACTATTTTATACTATTAGACGTTTCATATTTTTAGAAATTGTATTTAGCAGGGCCCCTCTGGATACCAGCCACTGTGCTGAATGGGCCACCCTGCATAAATAAAGTTTTACCTACCTACCTACCTACCTATCCAGTTCTTAATTAAATCATATATTTCCAGTGGAATCTTATTAACTGGTCGCTCTGGTCGGGTGAGAAATGAGCGAGTAAAAAGAGGCTCATTTTGACTCAGGTTCCTTTTCACGATAAATAAATTTAGCAGTGACAACTCGAGAAAACATAAATACCTGGAATTTCTCTTTTCCAAGAATACTGTCTGCCTGTCCAAGAATTGAGAAGTCCTTTGTTAGAGATGGTTTGTGTCCATTTCGATCTAGAATGTTCTGTACATTCCACCCTTGACGGGAAGCGCTGGTAAGGAGTAGTGTCCAGCCTCCTCCGTTACGAGTCATATCACAGTAGCTTGAGACGGCTTTGTCCACTGGCTGAATATTGTAGAAGCCATCTGGAGATCACAGTATAGTCAGACGGGTCCAATAACAGTGTCATTTTTGAGCATGTTTTTAAAATGTTAAATGTTGTTAAATGTTCAATGTTTATCGCTTAAAATCCCAACTGGCGGGAGGCAGACCGGTTGGCTATTTACAAGCATGACTGAGGAGTTGAACAAGGAGTTTACCAAGAAACTACTCCAGCTTAGCTGTTAGAGCGGGACTTGAACCCGTGACCTCCGGATTTGAAGTCCGGCGCCCTAACCACTCGGGCACGCTGACTCCCTGCTGCCTCAGAAAAAGAAATTTTCTCGTACAGGTTGGGGCACTATATAAACATGCATACACACAGTGGTTGCATACGTTATTTTTTAACAATTACACTGCAAGATTGTATTTGATTTCTCTTAGCGAAACCAGGTCTTGTCCGGCTATACTTGTTTTCAACCAGGTAGTCCAGTTTTAAGTTAAATGCGACGGTGATAATGTCTTGTTATCTAGAGAGGATGAAGGGTAAAAGATAATTTTCTTTACATAGGCCTTTTAATATTCCCAAGGTAATCCCTGTTGAGTTATTTTTAGATCAATCCCAGTTTTGGAATTCCCCAGAAGGGACTAGACATAGGCAATCCTGTGACACGAAGTTTGCTCATGTGGACAGCAATCGATTTTACAAGCATTTTCATCGTCTATGAAGATATCCACCTAAGCGGTAACATTGTGGGCGAACAAACTGGGTACCATGTCTAAAGATAACTTCAATAAGTTCGATATGAGGGATCAACTCTCTTCATGCTCTCTTGTTGTCATTGAATACTTACCTGAAACTCTCTCCTTTCCAATACTACGAGTTTTGACTTCCATGCAAGACCTCGGTGGGCCGTATTCCCCTTCTCTCATCCAATACCAGATGTACGTAGGACATTGTTCCTTATCTTTTCCATATATCCATGGAGCAGGGTGATATTTCTTCATAGAAGCTGTAAAATAGCAGAAAAATCGTATAACGACAAATTTTTAACTTTCACTAGTAGAGTTGGTAGAGAATAAGTGTGATACCGGGTAAATGCATTGGTAGCATACAATGGAATTTTTGCTTTATTAGTTCACTACTGGTATATAGTGTTATCTTCATTTGTTGTTATCATATTTTGCAGTCAACTGACATTGCAATATTTCACAGGCCGACAGACAGCATTTTAGATAGTATTTAATAAGAGCTAGCATGTCAGGAAATGAGACTTGACCTACCAAACAGTTAAAAGTTGATAAAGTGAATTAAACGTCATGGCGAACTTGGAAAGCTGAAGTTTTGATCCGTCGTTCGTCAGTGGAACCCGTCGATGCAACACAATCCGGGGGCACTCCCATATGAAAAGGTCTGGGATGCCCGTCGGAAAATTTGAAGTAAATCCCTCAAGCTTAAGGAGACCAATCCGTGAGTGGTTCGAGCTTTATTTGACCCCTAAAAGATACCATTTAAAACGGAATAGGTTCGATAACCAGCCGCTTTTTCCGACAGGAACCTGGGGTAGTAGACCGGATAGATCGGACTCAAGAAAGCGACGAAAATCGAGCCTAAAAACGGAAATGAAACGTTTTTAAATTGTTAATTTTTCGAGTACACCCGAAAAGATACTTTGACAGCTAAAGATAGTGGCGTTTCGCCTTCCACACGATACGTGAGACCAGAATCCTTAACGACAAGCGTCCCCGACCTTTTCATATGCACGCATGGGATTCCCTCCCCCGGGATAGAAATATAGTTAAGTCTCTACGTTTCACGGCTTACCAGTAATGGAGCCGAATTCGCTATTCTTTGGCTCTGCAGCTGTAGTCAGCCTCTCTCCGTATAACCAAGGCATTGTCTTCTGCAGTCCATACCAGCTATATTCCCATTTGTCAAACTTTTTGGTAAGCTCCACTCCAGTCTGACTGTTATCAGTATTAACGAAGCTGTAGCTGCGCGGTGCTTTCCAAATCCCGCCCCATCTCCCTGTAGCACAAAGTAAGAGTGAGAAGATTATTATCTAGAAGCATAAATTACAGTCATTGCACTGAGAAAAGTCAAGACAAAATGGTATCCTTGGTAAATTAAAATTCAGTATTTTTGAATTCACCAGCACGATTACCCATAAATGGTACGCCAAAAAACTTTTGTTCTGAATATTTACCGCTAGTGTATTTATTATATGACTGAGAAAAATTAGTTCATTGTGATTGGCTGAGAGCAGGCCAATTTATCCCTACCCTTTTAATTTGCAATACAGTACAAATTAACTCGTGTGTGTTCGTAATTATCGCGGTCATAATAAATGAGTAATCGTATGAAAACTCGAGCCAATTGAAAATTCTTACGAATTGCACTTGCTTACAGGAGCCGGTTTGCGCATCTTGGTAAGTTTAGCCTAAATGTTTCAAGTCCGTCGTTTGTAATTTGTGTTAATCTTCTCTATTTTAACCATCCCAATATGTATTGATCACCCAAAAGCCCTTTAAGGGAGTGTCCAATAGAGTTGTTTCTTTATGGTTTATTATTATCTCTATATAGAGATATGGTGATTTTTCATCTTACTAAAATTTTTATTTTCAGGTTTCCTTTAATTTAAAGGTAATTTTGTACGTGGCTAAAATAACTCAAAATACCGTGACTAAGCTCCTTTAAAAGCTCGTGCAATTATGAGAGAGTTTTCGAATATCACGAATAATGTAAATACTTAATTGCCGGCTCGCATTCGTACGATTATTGAAAGCTTTTTCGCTGTTTACATATGTAAAGGCAGGATTCTCAATCTCTAAATGGTGATAAAATAATGAAGTTATTCGGTGACATTTAATTTCCTGTGAGAGCCATATTGATTTAGTAACATTTCTCATTTTCGCGAAATTATAGACACGCAAATTGAATGAGCGCGTAATAACACATTTTATTATTATATGACCTTATATGGCTAGCTCCGTGAGCGGGCGAGATGAACCGAGCAACAACAACAACAACTTTATTTAGTACTCATACATTTACAATTTTTCAAAAGTATTTACACTTTACACTTAACACTTTATTATTAAGTTAAAAACTTGACTATGACAAAAGCGTGAACCCTCAGGCTAATTTAGGCGGGCCGAATTCTGCTCTCTGATTGGCTACCCGAGATGGCGCTTTCTTGCCCGCTCGGGATTACTCGCTGTGTCCCGCAAGAAAAAAGTGGGTTTTTCTCCATATAATAAATCCTTTATTGACTTTATTGACCAAGCGTGTTCGGTCAAGATGGCTGAATATTGGACTCGTTCTCATTTGCGTGTTTATGAACTTCGGCTCCGTCTCGGTCCATAAACACGCCAAAAAAAGAAAGAACCTGGCAAATATCGAGCTATCTTGACCTCCCTCTTGAACTATAATCCATGTATTAAATATTAATAATCAGACTTACCTGGACTGTCTGCCTCTAAACGATATTCAAAGGACGAGCCTTTTACATTCCCGCTGTTCTTGATATCGTCCGCTTTAAACAGAATAGAATAATCGTTCTTCAGTTTTGGGTCCATCTCGTTATTTTGTAAAACGTTCTGTCTGGTCCATTTGTTGGTATAACTGGCAACCAATAGCGTCCACCCACCGCCATCACGTGTCATGTCACATATAGTCTTGACCACGCCCTTGCCGTCCGGGTTTATTTCATATACGTCGTCAGCAAATGCCTTGTTGAGCTTTTTGCCAAGGATTTGAAGATGGCGGCAAGAGTGAGCCTCTGGAGAAACATAAAAGGATAAATTGCTGCTGTAGGTGAAATTGGTTCTCTCATATTTAATTGTTTAATCATAGTTACAGAGGGAAATGGTTATGAAACCCGTCAAAGGTCTTTGTTATATGGAAATATCGAAAAGTAACTGAGAATTTGCTTCCGAAAACTTTTATCCGCCTCACTTTAATAAATTTCTAATGCTAACTTCAAGGAAACCGTATAGGAGGCAAGATTTTTTTAAAAGCTTTTGCTCGTTATTCTTTCCTTGGATGTACTAAGCCTCGTAGTGTGCCAGTAGAAGGCCCTTTGTTGTTTTCAGTTGGTAACGGTTGTGACTGTTATCTTATCTGCATGCTTTAATCCCTTTAAAAATACAGTAGACCTTTTCACTACCTATGCTGTCATTTTGCTACAAGGGCAAACAAGGTACAAAGATAATTTTCCCGAGGACTTTCGCAGGTTATGGAATTTAAGAAGAAATGCATAGAAAACGGAAAAATACGACTGCACACTTTCTAAGAAGATAGCAACCTGCCTGACCGATCCTGGGATCTGGGATCTTAGGTCAGTTCTCGCCATAAAGGTTGCGTAATCTATTTGAGACTTAAGACCCCGTTTTTGCTCCCTGACATAAACGTAAACTGCTTTTCTGCCATATATATATAAGCCACGACAAAACAACAACAACAACAACAAAAAAACATTCACTGATGATATATTTTATCTAGTTTGTTCCCACATGAGGTCACTTGATTTTTCCGGCTCAGAGACGAATAAGAAAAATATAAAGAAAATTATCAAACGATGTTTTGTCGACACGCTCATCAGGGCAATTCGTTTCACTGTCATTACAATTTTGTTGCAAGGAAGTAAGAACCTAAATGTACTTTTAATTTAATTTAGTAAGGAAACGAAAACATGATCGCTTTCGGATCTCGAGTTTAAAATATTTGCATTTCAAAGGAGAATATAGATATCGCCCAGTCATTAAGAAGAAAATTGACAAATAGACCCAATTTCGTCTTCCGCACCTCACTGTTACATATACAGTTTTTTTTCTCTATGTAATAAAGCAAGTCTTATGACTATCGTATCTTGTCGTGAAAAGTATTCTTTTGCACAGGAAAAAGTGGATTCTCCGAAGAGATTGTGGAAATCTCAGTGCCGGAAAATTGGATTAAAGCCCATCTGTCGGATGTTAGCCTAAATCGAGTTTTATTGTCAAACGTTTCTGGAAGAGAATTGAATCATCACACCAATATGAGAGCACAATAGACCCGGTGGGAGGAGAGCGTAATGTGTTGAAATAAATCAATGTCACCAGAGCGAATCACTGTGTGTTTTGTTCTTACGCTTCCGAGATTTTTTTCTAATATCTCAGTGAACGTTTTGTCTTGTCAACAAACGCAGGTACACTTATGATTTCTCTAGTTCTTCCAAGGCGATGTTGTCCGTTTATCGCAAAAAACAGGGAAAAGATTGAGAAGCTGAGCGTTTCAACGTTTCAAAGGAATGACAGTGTACCTACTCGTTAAGAAAACTTGAATTTCCCGAGTTACTGAGAAAATTAGGTGAATATTGGTTACAAGTTTTCAAGATTTTTCGATAGGACTCCAAAACAAAGTAGATTTTATATATACTGATAAGTGACAACTTCAAATATTGCCGCAAATCGGAAGAGAACCATCTTAAAGTTTTGCTCACGGCAAAAAGGTTCAGGGTCAATAATGAAACTCTAACAGTACATAACCCCTTCAACTTTTTGGTCTGTCACTTATTGTATTATTCATAATCGTAACAGTCTATTTTCAGTTGATAACTATGATATGTATTTAAAGGAAGATTTTTAAGCCATTCTCTGCCAAGGAGCTGCGTAGAATGATGATATTAGTTATTCAAAGCTTGGCGTGGATATTGTGAAGATCTACACGGCTCGGGCTTGAAAAAAATCAAGAGGAGCACATAGTAATTGGCCAGGAATAAACATCGTCTGGTTAGCAGTGATCCGTCATAATTACATTTATTATCGGACACTCCTACAGAAAGGCAACAAACAAAGGCAGTAAATACCTTTTTTGCGGTTAGTCTATGTCTACATAATTATGTTTTTTTTCCTTTTTCTTCAAGTTTTCAGTTTTAGCACCTGCCTGTTTGGAGAACTACCGTCTGATCATAAATTATTCAGCTTTCTTTTGACACATCACTTAGATACCGAGAAGGCACTCAAATCAATTAGAACGTGGCTTACAGAGAGCAACTTCTAAATCAGACTACAAAGAGGACGAGGGAAGCAGCTTATCTTTTAGATAAGAACAAGTTATTAACGGGTATCAGAAAGCTTTGGCTTGAAAACAACCAGGGGACCACGTTCAGCTGTATTCCACTGTGGTTTAAGATGTTCATGGTGTACTAATTACCAAGACACTTTCATTGCTGAGCTATTGCTTCAAAAAGCCAAAGTGTTTTGTAGCCAGGTTGTGAGACGTCTGAAATTCAATATCAACGTTTTCTCAAGCTCTTCAAAGCGTTTTCATGTCTCAAAGAGCGAGCTGAAATTCTTGGAACTGTCGGAACTAATTACGAAGACGCTTTTATTGATCAGATATTACTTGGAATAGTCAAAGTGCTTTGTAGCCACTGAGGTTCTAGGACATCTGAAATTTAATATCAGCGTTTTCACAAAAGTGTTCTGACAGTAAACAGCGAGGTGAAATTTTTGGCACTGTCGTTTCTGTCAGATTTCTGAGCGGAAGCCACCGAGAGCACGGTATGGAAACAAGCAACACAACGAAATGTTTTTTCTTAACAAGCGTCGAACTCTCACATACGGGAGGTGTCTTCATCGCAGAAATCATTTGTTGCGCAATTAACTCTGTATTTACCTTAGTGGCAACTCTGTGCAACATTTTAGTCATCCTGGTTATTTGGAAGTCTCCACCTCTCCACTCGCCTTCAAACGTTCTCATCTGCTGCCTGGCGGGTTCAGATCTGGTGACTGGTCTCTTTGCCCAACCTATGCTGGTCACTTATAAGATTGCCGAGTTCGAGGACAGTGCTCAAACCGCCTGCATTGGAAGGCTAATTCACTGGATAGCTGGATTTGTGAGCGCAGGAGTTTCTGTAATGACAATAGCAGCCATATCGTTGGATAAAGTTCTTGCGCTTTATCTACACCTTCGTTACAAAGAAGTAATCACTGTGTCGCGTGTTTTGAAAGTTGTCTTCGTCTTCTGGTTCTTTTGCTTAACTGCGGCCGTTTCTCTATTTGTGGCGAACTCGGATCGATACTGGACGCTTGTTCCTCTCCCTGTGCTCAGTGTAAGCTTAACAACGACATTTGTAGCGTATATCAAAGTGTTCGGAGTTCTTCGACGTCACTGCAATCAAATCCGCGCCCAAACCCGTTCGGCTTGGAGTGGAGTCAACATGCGAAAATACAAAAAATCGGTCATTACTATGGTGTACGTTCTAGTGCTGTTTCTCGTTTGTTATACACCGTTTTTAACAGCGATGGCAGTTCGCGTTTTGGTTGGTTACAGTCCTAGTGTTAAAGTTGCTTACGAATGGGGAGCAACAGTCGTGTATCTAAATTCAACATTGAATCCCTTACTCTACTGGTTCAGAATGCAGGAGATTCGCTTGGCAGCGTATAACGCCATAAGAAAACTGCAAGGAAACGAGAGCAAGATTGCAAGCAAAGTTTACAAATTTAGCCTGAACAACGAGGGCTTTTATAACGAAAGCATCCCGAGCAAGAGAGGAATGGATTTCTCGCAAGGCACTCAAACTTAACTGTTGCAATCACGCCACCTGTCATTATCTTATCTGGCTCACAAGATGTCTCAGAGTAATGTTTATTGAGAAGATGATTAGTTCAGGATAAATTACTCAAACATCATTCGCAAATTAATCGTCTTGTTTTATGTGAAAAATAAAATAAGAATAACCCGTTATTTCTACATTACGCTAATAGAATTTTCACGAAAAACCTTTGGGCTCGAAAAAAACTGCTTCTTCAGAATGTTACCACAGTCGTAGCCAGAGTAAATCTTGCTCTATTACCGAAGCAATATCAGAAAAACGGTTCTTTTATATTCATTTACCTTTTTATAAATGCATAGCCTCTTACGAGAACTTGAAATCAACAAATAAATTCCAAATTCAGTTTACCGAGACAACTGACCAGGTTCGCCTGTGCTAGCTACGGCCTTGGTTACAAAACAAGTAGAAAAAAAATTTAACACACAAAAGTCTTTATTTTAAAAGACGAGAAAATTATCATGTTATGTGAGATTACAACTAAACATGTTATATGATATTACCACTAACGACAGTGAATAGCAGCTGCTGGTATACATTTATTTAACACACCAACGCAGAAGCCGAGCAATTTCAGTTCAGTATTGTAACTCCAACTCCGCAATGTAATTACTGATCTACGTTGCCGGACAGACGTTTATATTGAGCGCGCGGCGATAAAAGAGTTTGCCTCAAGGAAAGAGGGAGTATCTGTTAATTAGTTGGTGAGGATTGTTTACAGTTTATAGAAATAATCATAATCAGGTTCCGATATCATTGACTTATATTCCCGCTGAGAGCGTTAAGCTAAGAGGTAAACGGAATTTTGAATCATGCGTAGCAAAGGACCATCCAACGAAAGAGCAGCGAAATGGCTACAGTTACAGAGCAATATATTTACCCATTTTATTGGTACTCATATGATTTCTTCATCTACGTTTTGGTGTTCTCAGCTCTTAGTTGCAAGTCTCTTGATAAATAATTAATTGTAAGGATTGATCGTGATTGACAGGCAAACTCTCAACGATATTACATGCGTGAGGCAAAAGTAAAGTCAATAAATATCTTGCCGAGAAAGGAAATTATCGCAAAACCCAAAGATAAGATGGTGTTATCAAATGCCCTAATTTCCGCACCAGTTATATAGTCGGGGCGTTTCATTTCCCGCCTGGAGATTCTGACTAAAAATTTTTAATATTAAAGTTCTGTCAGGGCTCTTCGTTTGTTGGTTTGCCGAAATAAAATAAAAAGAAGGTCTTTCATGGAAATTCTGAAGTAGTAATTAATATAACACTAACTTAATTAATGTTTCTGTTTAGCGCTACGACTAGAAACTACTAACGTGTTAATGGGACGCTTTCAATATAATACTTCTGATTATTACCATTAATGTTATAGCGACAGTGAAGTGCAACTAAAGTAACGGAAACTTGCCAGAGGTTGCAAAATCTAAAACCAATCAGTTTACGCAGGGTAATAATATTAATGCGCTAAACCGCCGGGATTAACTTAATAATTGAATGTTTGAGCCTTGAGGTGTTTTACCCAGATCGTAGTTTCCTTAGTTTGGGCGGCAACTCCTCCAAGTTTTGATGTTGGTGCTGCTTGGCGTTTTGAAACCAAGGTTATCTTATATTGGCCAAAATATGATATTCCATCCCTATACCAAACTTGCCATCTACAGCGGTCGATGCTTTATTTCAGATTTGATCGTTTGAAGTGTGCTCTTTAATGCTCAACTCTGCTATTTCGAACTCAAATGTGGATATTATTTTTCAGTCATTCACTGTCAGCTATCTGGAATCCCCGTTGTCTCGCACTATGTTTAGTTTCCGTTAGAGGAGCTCAGTCACGTTATTATGAATTATTATTATATATATATATATATATATATATATATATATATATATATAAAACGGTTATAAAATGCCTCAAGCCAACAAACAATGCCACTGCGTCAGGAGGATCAATGAAGATTCACAGTCCAAGCCTCACCGCAAAAATGAATTTAAAAACGTTTGATAAAGCAAGGACGGACAACTTCTGACGGTAAAAAAAGTTAAAAAGTTAAAAATTTAATAGAAAAACGTTTCGGTCTTAGACCTTCATCAGTTACAAGAGAAAAAGGACGAAAACTAAGTTTAAATACGGTTACAGTGTGGGAGATTACGTAACGAAATGAAAAATATAATATTGTGCTATTAATATAACGTGATTAATACAATACAGGAAGAAAATGCAAAACGAGAAATACAATGTTGTACTATAAATTGCGTCATACAGGGTGATAATTAATAGACCAAACGAAAGGAATACAATACTGTGCATAAATTACATTATAAAGCGTGATAATTGCAGAACTAGGTTAAATTCAACCTAAAAACTAAAAGAGTTAAAATAGATAAAACGGACTCTTGCAATGCGGTAAATATAACGGGAAAAATAGTTTGCAAAAAAAAAAAAAAAAAAAAAAAAAAAAAAAGGAAACCTACGTTTACGCTGGACAAGGTTAATAACAAAATCCCAAATCGAGGCCTTTGGAGCATTAAAGGGTTGACAAACAACAAAATCCCTGGAGGGGCCCTTAAACAATAAGCTGTAATCAGATCCCAGGCAGGGCCTTTGAGCATACCTAACACCCAAAAAGCTGACAAAATCCAAGGAAGGGCCTTTGAACTGCCTTATGGCGCGAACGCATATTTACACAAGAGAAAGTTAATTATAACAAATTCTGTTTTTGGAGTGAAATTCTTTTCTTTTATTTAAGCCATGGGGAGCTAAAGAGAACAGTTGAGCACTCCAATAAGCCTCTTTCGTAATTAAAAACCTATCGATCTCGTCTGAGTCATTAGGGGCCTGCACCTGATCAATGCATTGGAATTCAAAATCATCCAAGGAGTGTGGAATTCCACACATGACTCATATTTACCGCATTATATATATATATATATATACATATATATATATATATAAACGTTTGATAAAGCAAGGACGGACAACTTCTGACGGTTAAAAAAGTTAAAAAGTTAAAAATTTAATAGAAAAACGTTTCGGTCTTAGACCTTCATCAGTTACAAGAGAAAAAGGACGAAAACTAAGTTTAAATACGGTTACAGTGTGGGAGATTACGTAACGAAATGAAAAATACAATATTGTGCTATTAATACATCGTGATTAATACAATACAGGAAGAAAATGCAAAACGAGAAATACAATGCTGTACTATAAATTGCGTCATACAGGGTGATAATTAATAGACCAAACGAAAAGAATACAATACTGTGCATAAATTACATTATAGAGCGTGATAATTGCAGAACTAGGTTAAATTCAACCTAAAACCTAAAAGAGTTAAAATAGATAAAACGGACTCTTGCAATGCGGTAAATATAACGGGAAAAATAGTTTGCAAAGATAAGGAGTTGAAAAAAAAAAAAAATACACCATTCATTCAAGGCTTTCTTGTGATTCTAAAAACGAGATCTATTTAGTTTCCTGCAAGAAATGTCGTTTACAGTACATAGGATCAACTACCACCGATTTTCGGGTTAGGTTTCGTAACCACAAGTCTGCTATGCTCACAAACAAAACCACTTGTGAGGTAGCAGTACATTTCAATAAAATTCCACACTCCTTGGATGATTTTGAATTCCAATGCATTGATCAGGTGCAGGCCCCTAATGACTCAGACGAGATCGATAGGTTTTTAATTACGAAAGAGGCTTATTGGAGTGCTCAACTGTTCTCTTTGGCTCCCCATGGCTTAAATAAAAGAAAAGAATTTCACTCCAAAAACAGAATTTGTTATAATTAACTTTCTCTTGTGTAAATATGCGTTCGCGCCATAAGGCAGTTCAAAGGCCCTTCCTTGGATTTTGTCAGCTTTTTGGGCGTTAGGTATGCTCAAAGGCCCTGCCTGGGATCTTATTACAGCTTATTGTTTAAGGGCCCCTCCAGGGATTTTGTTGTTTGTCAACCCTTTAATGCTCCAAAGGCCTCGATTTGGGATTTTGTTATTAACCTTGTCCAGCGTAAACGTAGGTTTCTTTTTTCTTTTTTTTTTTTTTTCAACTCCTTATCTTTGCAAACTATTTTTCCCGTTATATTTACCGCATTGCAAGAGTCCGTTTTATCTATTTTAACTCTTTTAGTTTTTAGGTTGAATTTAACCTAGTTCTGCAATTATCACGCTCTATAATGTAATTTATGCACAGTATTGTATTCTTTTCGTTTGGTCTATTAATTATCACCCTGTATGACGCAATTTATAGTACAGCATTGTATTTCTCGTTTTGCATTTTCTTCCTGTATTGTATTAATCACGATGTATTAATAGCACAATATTGTATTTTTCATTTCGTTACGTAATCTCCCACACTGTAACCGTATTTAAACTTAGTTTTCGTCCTTTTTCTCTTGCAACTGATGAAGGTCTAAGACCGAAACGTTTTTCTATTAAATTTTTAACTTTTTAACTTTTTTAACCGTCAGAAGTTGTCCGTCCTTGCTTTATCAAACGTTTTTAAATTCATTTTTGCGGTGAGGCTTGGACTGTGAATCTTCATTGATCCTCCTGACGCAGTGGCATTCTTTGTTGGCTTGAGGCATTTTATAACCGTTTTATATATATATTTAGTATATTCTCAGCTCCGACTATTGCATTTCTAGCTCTCTAATTGGCTCAAAAACTCCGACTATGAGCCATTAGTCGGAGTTTTACCTAATATGGAAAATAATGCGCCAAGTTTAAAAATTTTCCGCACGAAGTTTTTAACTTCAGCTCTCCATAATGGCCGATACTGGCAGGTTTCAGGAGCTGTCTCCCTCTAAACTTCAAGAGATATTAGACAATGCTATCCCAGAAAAAACGAAGAAAGCCACAAAGTTCGGCATGAACATATTTAATGGTACGTATGTGGGAGTTTTACTCAAAAACTAGCAACAATTGTTACGTTCACTGTCGATATTTTGATAATTTATTCGTAACAACGACAAAAATTCTTACCTCGTTATTTACAGAATGGCTGTCAAGTCCTGTTGCCACAAAATTTTCGAAACGAATTGAAGACATGTCCAAAGAGGAGCTAAATGAATGCCTTAAATGTTTCTACACCTCCGCAAGGAAGAAAGACGGGAGGTATTACAAAAACACATCCATGAAGTCCATTCGAGCCGCCATAGATCGCTTTCTTCGCTCGCCACCAAACAACAAGCCTTTTTCTATCATTTCCGACGCTGTGTTTACCGAAGCCAATAAAGTTTTGGATGCCTTTGTAAAGGATCTCAGAAAGACGGGTAAAATAGCTGGAGTTGTCCATAAGAAAGCAGTGTCAAAAGATCAAATCCAGAGGCTCTTTGAAAGCGGCGAACTTGGGCCGGCCGACAGTCAAAATCCAGCCCAACTGCAGAGAACGGCATGGTTTTATCTCACCCTTTTCTTCGGACGACGAGGAAGAGAAAATCAGCGGCAGTTGAACCCTGGAATGCTCTCCCTAAGAACAACGCCTAGAGGTGTCGAGTATTTTGAGTTAAACAGACGACAGCCTGGTTCACTGCGCAGCACAAAAAATCATCAAGGCGGCCTTGGAGACTCTGAGGATGAATCCGACGCGAAGATCTTTGCCGTTGCTGGTTCTCAGAGGTGCCCAGTGAAAACAATCAAAAACTACCTACATCACCTGAACCCGAGTTCCGAAGCTCTTTTCCAAAAACCAAGAGACGGCCAAAGTCAGAAATTCAGTCCAACAGATGACAAAATCTGGTATTGCAACTCGCCGGTTGGCTCGAGCATGCTGGACAACATGTTGAAAAATATGAGCAGGCGAGCTGGCATAGAGCCCCATCTAACCAACCACTGCCTCAGGGCGACAGCAGTTACAGTTCTGTCTGACCATAACTGTGAAACCAGACACATAAAGTCTGTTACGGGACACAGATCAGACCAGGCGGTGGAATCGTACAATGATCGCCCATCCATAGAACAGCAAAAGAAGATGTCGCACGTTCTCAGTGATTTTGTCTCAGCCGGAGCCTCTGAAGCTTCCCCATGCACTGGTATCTCTGCAGCTGAGAAAGAAAACCAATGCCACGGCCAGCAAGAACGGCAACCTCAAAGTGAAGGGACAGTTTTAGTCCAAAATCAGTTCGTAAACACCGAGGTTCGGCAAAGCGAGCGAAGAAGCTTTCCGCAGGTTTTCTTCAACTGCAATGTCCAAGTTCACAACTACTACGGAGGCGGAGAATCAGGAAAATCTTCCTGAACTTTGAACACTATTTAAACACTTGAAAGCTTCCGAAGCGGTCTTTTTCCCTTGCATTTGAACGGTTGAATATTTCAAGGTTGATTTTGTTTAACAGTTGACCACAGTTTGTCGTTTGTGAAGCTGTCAAATTTCATTCAGCTCATTCAGTGATGTAATAATCAGGTGATCACGGCGCGCATGTGACCGGAAGTTGTATGTTTTTTTCACCGCTTTGTAAAATTGTTGAAATAAAAATCGGCGGCAAAAACCCGATTTGAGAATATACTAAAACAATTATTCCATTCGACCTTGTTGGATATGAAGTGATCATAACCAACTCGCGCTACGCGCTCGTTGGTTATTAATCACTTCATATCCAACGCGGTCTCATGGAATAATTGTTAAATATTTAACAATTATTCCATGAGACCGCGTTGGATATGAAGTGATTAATAACCAACGAGCGCGTAGCGCGAGTTGGTTATGATCACTTCATATCCAACAAGGTCGAATGGAATAATTGTTTTAGTATATTCTCAAATCGGGTTTTTGCCGCCGATTTTTATTTCAACAATTTTACAAAGCGGTGAAAAAAACATACAACTTCCGGTCACATGCGCGCCGTGATCACCTGATTATTACATCACTGAATGAGCTGAATGAAATTTGACAGCTTCACAAACGACAAACTGTGGTCAACTGTTAAACAAAATCAACCTTGAAATATTCAACCGTTCAAATGCAAGGGAAAAAGACCGCTTCGGAAGCTTTCAAGTGTTTAAATAGTGTTCAAAGTTCAGGAAGATTTTCCTGATTCTCCGCCTCCGTAGTAGTTGTGAACTTGGACATTGCAGTTGAAGAAAACCTGCGGAAAGCTTCTTCGCTCGCTTTGCCGAACCTCGGTGTTTACGAACTGATTTTGGACTAAAACTGTCCCTTCACTTTGAGGTTGCCGTTCTTGCTGGCCGTGGCATTGGTTTTCTTTCTCAGCTGCAGAGATACCAGTGCATGGGGAAGCTTCAGAGGCTCCGGCTGAGACAAAATCACTGAGAACGTGCGACATCTTCTTTTGCTGTTCTATGGATGGGCGATCATTGTACGATTCCACCGCCTGGTCTGATCTGTGTCCCGTAACAGACTTTATGTGTCTGGTTTCACAGTTATGGTCAGACAGAACTGTAACTGCTGTCGCCCTGAGGCAGTGGTTGGTTAGATGGGGCTCTATGCCAGCTCGCCTGCTCATATTTTTCAACATGTTGTCCAGCATGCTCGAGCCAACCGGCGAGTTGCAATACCAGATTTTGTCATCTGTTGGACTGAATTTCTGACTTTGGCCGTCTCTTGGTTTTTGGAAAAGAGCTTCGGAACTCGGGTTCAGGTGATGTAGGTAGTTTTTGATTGTTTTCACTGGGCACCTCTGAGAACCAGCAACGGCAAAGATCTTCGCGTCGGATTCATCCTCAGAGTCTCCAAGGCCGCCTTGATGATTTTTTGTGCTGCGCAGTGAACCAGGCTGTCGTCTGTTTAACTCAAAATACTCGACACCTCTAGGCGTTGTTCTTAGGGAGAGCATTCCAGGGTTCAACTGCCGCTGATTTTCTCTTCCTCGTCGTCCGAAGAAAAGGGTGAGATAAAACCATGCCGTTCTCTGCAGTTGGGCTGGATTTTGACTGTCGGCCGGCCCAAGTTCGCCGCTTTCAAAGAGCCTCTGGATTTGATCTTTTGACACTGCTTTCTTATGGACAACTCCAGCTATTTTACCCGTCTTTCTGAGATCCTTTACAAAGGCATCCAAAACTTTATTGGCTTCGGTAAACACAGCGTCGGAGATGATAGAAAAAGGCTTGTTGTTTGGTGGCGAGCGAAGAAAGCGATCTATGGCGGCTCGAATGGACTTCATGGATGTGTTTTTGTAATACCTCCCGTCTTTCTTCCTTGCGGAGGTGTAGAAACATTTAAGGCATTCATTTAGCTCCTCTTTGGACATGTCTTCAATTCGTTTCGAAAATTTTGTGGCAACAGGACTTGACAGCCATTCTGTAAATAACGAGGTAAGAATTTTTGTCGTTGTTACGAATAAATTATCAAAATATCGACAGTGAACGTAACAATTGTTGCTAGTTTTTGAGTAAAACTCCCACATACGTACCATTAAATATGTTCATGCCGAACTTTGTGGCTTTCTTCGTTTTTTCTGGGATAGCATTGTCTAATATCTCTTGAAGTTTAGAGGGAGACAGCTCCTGAAACCTGCCAGTATCGGCCATTATGGAGAGCTGAAGTTAAAAACTTCGTGCGGAAAATTTTTAAACTTGGCGCATTATTTTCCATATTAGGTAAAACTCCGACTAATGGCTCATAGTCGGAGTTTTTGAGCCAATTAGAGAGCTAGAAATGCAATAGTCGGAGCTGAGAATATACTAAATATATATAGTTTGTTTTTGACTTATTCAATATTTTTGCGCTTTGTTGATTTTTTGTTTTTTGTTTTTTGTTAATCAACACCACTTTTTGCTCTTTCACGTGATTTTGTACTTTTATTAATTGTCACTTGTAATTACGTAATCACTAGCATCTTAATCTTATTTAGGGGTCGTTTTTATTCAAAAGTTGTAATAACTGAAGAAGGTCTCTGACCGAAACGTTTTTTATTCAATTTTTTAATCTTTTTTTACGTCAGAAGTTGTCCGTCCTCACAATTTTTTAACTTTCTACGTTCGTTTATGCTGCGAGGTTTGGACTGGGAATCTTTACTGATCCTCCTGACGCTGTGACACCTTTGTTGGCCTGAGAGTTCTGGTACCGTTTACATATAATGAAAATAATCGGTAGAGTCTGAGAGATAAAAGCTAAAACCTAAAAGGCCAAACTGGCTAAAACAAATAAAATAACTGAAGAGGCGACGCGGCAAGCATTGGAAAAAGTAAAACCCTCCCCTACATATAACTGAAAACATCAACTGTGACAAAATCCCAAAACGAGGCCTTTGGAGCCTGAAAGGGCAAATTAGCAACAAAATCCCTGGAGGGACCCTTAAATAATTTTAATCATAATAAGATCCCTTGACAAGGCCTTTGAGTCTAATCAACACAATAAACCATACAGTCGAACCTCGATTATCCGTACCTCGATTATCCGGACTTTTTCTCTAGTCCCAATTTTGTCATGAATATTTATTACTCATGATCAAGATCCGTAGCAATATTCTTTTTTAAAACTATAGCATTAAAAAGTGCAGTCAAAAGCGAGTTTGTTTTGCTTTTAAGAGCAAAAGCAGCACTCGCACGCGTCGTAACTAATGAAGAACACTCGAATGAGTTCTGATTAGCTCAGAGTTGAGTGGTTCAAGATATACAGTAGACCATATTGTTTTCCAAACGATTTGTGAAAGTGTTGTTTCACGATTAAATGTTGCTTCATTTGAACAGTTTTGTTCTTCATTAATATTCATATTTTCGATTATCCGGACCCTCGATTATCCGGACTATTTCGTCTAGTCCCCAACGAGTCCGGATAATCGAGGGTCGACTGTATTAGGGAACAAGGATGGTTAAGGATGGAGAAGATTGACACGGATTACAAACGACGAACTTGAAAAATTTAGGCTAAACTTTTCAAGATGCGCAAACCGTGACGTTCAACTGCATGTTAAATTCTAAAGAGCTATTTGCGGTGATCGTGCTTAAAATGAATAATGTTCTTTCTTTCTTGTGGAAGGATTATGTCCGATATTAAAATTGACCCTGTTAATCCCATTAAAAAGTCAGAGTTCATTACGTAAAAACCCCGATGTAACAGGAAATTATCAGTGAAAATGCGTGAGGTAGTGATGAAGCCCCAATGATTAAAAATTGTACTCGTTAATTAACTTGAGCCCGGGACATTCGGATTACAAGTCTACCGCTCTAACTACTATAAGCTAAGCCGCCTCCGTATCAGATATTCCTTTCCATCATACGGAGCCGATGAAGCAATCATATAAAAGAAAACAACCTCGCGAAATGACGTGTGTAGTGCGGCTGAGGTGAAGTCTTCCTCCTTGCACACTTCAGAGCTTTATTCAGCACGCGCAATTCAAAACATTCAACAAGAAATTTTCAAGACTTTGCAAAGATATCAAACTTAATTAAGCTGGTACAAGAGAAGTTATTAAACAAGTTACATTAGGCTGAAGTCGAGAGGAAATTATTTGGCTTTCCGTCTCTCGCAGCTTGCTGTCCGTACGTAAGTCGTTACCTTTTAAGGAAAAGAAAACATGTGCCGTGTTTCTATCGATTTACGGAAACACGATTTTTAACCAATCAGCGCGCTTATTTTCTTAGGACTGTTTTCTAAAAGACAAATATTCCCCTTATGGCTCACCCAGTCAGTAAATAAATCATTATATAACTTACGGGGACAAGGTTCTTCATTGCAAGGTTCTTCTAGAAGTCTTTCACCTTCGCAAACCTTTCCTCCATACAGTGGAGACGGACTGTCGCAAAATCGGTAACGGATTCGCGTTCCACCATTACAGGCCCGCGAGCAATTCGTCCAGCCGGACCAGGAACCCCAGTTGCCATCACGTGGAGTACCAACTAATAGAAAAACCATGATTAAGCAGCTTGAAAACAGAGAAAATTTTACTACCCTATTAATTAATGATCTCCTATTACCCCTGTTCGGTGATACAGTTGTAACTAATTCTTTTAGAAAGTTTAAGTGGATGGAGCCCTCTTTGTATGAACATCAAATAAACAAAAACTTTGATCAGTACTTTCTTACGGTATAGCAAAATAATCGTATTTTAGCGAACGCGCTAGGAAAGCTCCGGAGCGAGCGAGTGAAAACGACGAGGGTGACTGATGTGAGACGTTTTTCGAGGATTAATGCTTTCATCTTTCTCGCCCAACGAAAAACGAAAACGACTGTTTTGCATGTGGTATTGTCGGGGAGGATAGAATTGTTCATTGTCATCCATTGTTTGCTTGTTGACATGAACATCCTAGAGCTTTATTCAAAACGTTACAAAAATGATCAAATGAAGGCAAACCTTTGTCACAAGCCGATGCGGGATCAAAGCCATCCTCACAGGCGCATTGGCCACTGTTGGTACAAACCTAAAGGACAAGGGAGGAATGAAGCAATTTTTTTTAAAGGTACGGATTAACATTTTGCGTTATCATGACCGAATAGCAGGAACCAAAGGGTGCTGTAAAGAGCAAGCAAAATCCAGCCTCTGACGCGTTAGCCTAAGCATTGTAACATCTTATAACATGATATGAGGTTTGGAAAAAAAACGGCGACAACTGAGGCAACGAAAACTTGGCTACTTCGCTAAACAAGAGAATCTACGAGCACTCCAATTGCTCTGTACTTTTGTTATCTATATACATTTCTTAGCCGTCCCCTGAAAACATGGACCAAGTTCTGCATGTTTTTGACAACATATTCAGGGCGCTGAATCGTCCCTAGCCGTCTTCATACAACTTCATACGGTGCACGGCACGGGGCGAGGTGGGAGCGCATGCAGGGTGAGATTACCCCTTGCTCACCTTGCACCGTGCCGCGTGTTGTATGAAGACGACTTGGGGCGAGTCAGCCGGGGCGGCTAATTTTTTGGAATTGTTTATTTAACTGGGGCTAGTTCTTAAGAGATTCTTATGTAAAATATAAATTTTGTTGTCAGCGTCATAAATGCTAAAACTCACTCCGCGTCCTGCACATTCTTTTCCTTTAACGACTCTGCACTTCTTTCGTTGTATTGCTTGACAACTGTTCTCCTTACAAACCTACAAAGCCGGTGATACAAGTATGTAATTAAAATAGAGGTCATACGGAAGAAACCTGCTCAAGATAGAACGACTTCTCATACGCATGATTTTTGCGTCATGATTTATGCATATGCATCACTAAGGGACTGCGAGGGCAAACTGGCTGTTCCACTGCACCGCACCAACTTTCTAAGGAACAGTTTTTAGTTAACAGTATTGTCAAAACGTCGGACTTTCCATCAGATCTTTTAGCACCCAAAATAAGGCAAACTTACCATGATTACACATGATAACAAGAGCGTGAAAACATACTAAAGCTCAACGAAGATTGTTTTTTGTTTAGGTTCTGACTGAATACAAAAGCAGTATGTTGGCTCGATTGGTGAAATTCCTTGACATGAGGTCTTTTAACTAGCTTTTGTCTCACGCGGCAATCAGAAAATCACTCTGCCAATTAAAAACCGATTTATCCTGTTAAATTATTATTAAGATGCCACTTGAGTTTCCAGAGTAATAGTACAGTGCACCAAGTTAATTTTAAAGTTTCTTTTTTCTTTACGTACCTGATTGTCTCCACATTTTGTTCCTTCTTTTACCATTCCTAACCCAAGAAAATCACTTTCATAATTGAGACGGGCAACGCTGCAAAGAGAAAATTATGTTAGTATTCACATGTTTACTCTCGATATGTCTATACTATGATAAAATTTTTTCATTCTCTTTAAAGCTCTCTAAGTCTCTACTCAATATTTGAACGTAGAAGCCTTTATCATGATTGGCTGATAGAGAAACCGACGCTAAAATGCTAGGAGACTTCATACTGATCAACTTGACAAAGACTTTATTGGTACTAAACATAAGACTGGTACTAAACCCTTTTGAAAGAGATAAATTACCAAGTGACATTTTCTGTCTGCTGCATAAATAAGTAAAGATCAATTTTAACATAAATCCCTTAAAAGAGGTCGCCCATAGATTGTGTAAATAAAACTTTACAGTCAGAGAGATCGAAGATTTGGATCATAAGCATTATTACTGAAAAACGTGTACGCGAAGAGTTCGTTCCTTTGGGGCAATCTGGATCAGCTTGTCAGTGAACCAAGATCATTTAAAACATGGTGCATCGAAGGAACTGATGAATCCACTCTGCATAATCACAGATTCGTCCGCGCATTTGATGCATTGTGATCCTTGTGATCTTGGATCGTTGACTATGGCCCGGGTTATCCCAGAGAAACGAACACGCAATCTTGATCACTGATCTACTTATTGGCTCATCAATCATAAAAGCTACAAAAGTGTAATTAATTTAAGATTCTTAACAGAAGCCTCCCAAAGTCCATCCCTACGTCCTCGTCGTGGGAGGCGGTAACGGGTAATACCGGCTAACAGGGCTCTGGCAACTGAAACTGGGCGTGCGGCCGCGTGCCCATTGCCGCATAATCTATTGCTACAGAAATTGATGATCAGTGAAGAAACCAATCCTTTAATTTCGGATGCGGTCTCCAGGCAAGATGGATCTAGACGAATGACTGCACGGCACATAAAAAGAACACTTTTTCATGAACGGTTTAGACTGATTGAGCGAACCACATCTGCACTTTGAAATGTCCATACTATATTCTGGGCAGTAAAAACTCATTCAAAGTGCGACTTGGAGAGGATTGCAAGAGTAGGAAAAGGTTTGCAAACAGTGGCCATCATCTTCAAACGAAGCCAAGCATCTCGGGTCTGTTAACGTTTTTCTTAGTACCCGGCTAGTTTTTTTCTTTACATCAAGGCAGTCTACTGTCGCCTGGAAATTCATCTCTCGATATTAGAATCCCATCTCTTTCACGGGTTGAAAAGAGGATGAAGTCCAAACAACGACCATGATAGTCTAATATTGCAGCCACTTCGAAACGAAGAATAAATTTTCTGATCTAATAACGTTTTATGTCGTAGCTTGGTAGCTTTTGCGGGGATATCAAGATATAAAGCTCTAACGTAAAACTTCATCTCTCGATGGTAGAATCCCATCTCTTCAACAGGTGAAAAACAAAATAATGTCAAACATCGGCAGTGTTAGTCTGATATGGCCCCCATCTTGAGACGAAGTCCAACATTTAAGGTCTAATAGCGTTTTTCTTAGTACCTGGCTAGTTTTTTTTCTTTACAACAAGGAAGTCTACAGTCGCCTGGAAATTCATCTCTCGATATTAGAAACCCATCTCTCTCACGGGTTGAAAAGAGGATGAAGTCCAAACAACGGCCATGATAGTCTAATATGGCCGCCATCTTGAAACGAAGTGTAAATATTCTGGTCTAATAATTTTTTATGTAGTAGCTTGCTAGTTTTTGTGTGGATATCAAGATATAAAACTGTAACGTAAAACTTCATCTCTCGATGGTAGAATCCCATCTCTTCAACAGTTGAAAAACAAAATGATGACAAACATCGGGTGTGTTAGTCTGATATGGCCCCCATCTTGAGACGAAGTCCAACATTTCAGGTGTAATAGCGTCTTTCCTAGTGCCTCGCTAGTTTTTGTCTTTACATCAAAGCAGTGTACTGTCTCCTGGAGCTTTATCTCTCGATATTAGAATCCCTTCTCTTTTACGGGTTAAAAACAGGATGATGTCAAACAATAGCCATGTAAGTCTAATATGGCCGTTATCTTGAAAGGAAGTGGAGGTTTTTTTTGGTCTAATAACTTTTTATGTAGTAGCTTGGTAGTTTTTGTATGGATATCAAGAGATAAAACTTCCACGTAAAACTTTATCACTCGATGGTAGAATCCCATCTTTTCAACTGGTGAAAAAGAGAATGTTGGGAAACATGGGCCATGTTAGTCTAACTCTGGTCGCCAACATCAAGTCACCCCCAAGCTTTTGAACGCCGTAAGCGCTTAACGACCGTTACGCAGCTGGGCACACCATCATTATTTAAAGACGACAAGTTAAAAAGCGCAAAAATCTGAATTACCTGCACTGAGCTCCAGAAGGATGAGGTATCTTCTTATATTCCACGCCGTAATCGATATCTGGCTTCTGTCGCACACTGTCTGTACACTGAATTTGTCCACACATAACATCTCTAAAATGATAGGATTTAAAATTTTCTTTATACTTGAAATTAAGGGAGACACGGTGAAACAATGACTAGAGTACTAGACTACGACTTTAGAGGTCCGGTTTAGAGTCCTGAACGGAGTCACTGGCATTACATTTCTGTGGAGGGCACCACTTAGGCGCAGAGCAAACACTTCTAGAAACTTTGTACTTTGAGAATAAGAAACCAGGATTAAATTCAGCCTGTTGAGCAATTAGGCACCCAAAGACCCGAAAAGGCTTCACTTTATACATTAAATTTCATGTTAAAATGAAACGTGTTAGTTGTTAACCACGGCCAAAACAACACTAAATCAATGCAAGCAATTTGCCATGGCCAGCTTTAGATGAATGCAATCAGATTCAAATTCCAGGGCAAATTAGGTAGTGACTTCATTTCTATATAGAAATGACATGTTTAGACTGAACTAACAAGCGCATATTACAAAGGATGGTGGGACCAAAACGAACACGGAGATTGGTTGTTAATTTTATTTTCGGCTTCAAGTGAAAAACGTCATTGTACGTTTGTTCTAAAAAATTACCAGTTTTAAATTGCTTGCCGCGTAATTACTCCATACATCTATAAATTAATCTTCGTCAATTCTTGGTTATATTGTTATTAATAACACAACTCACTGCTATGGATCATCTAACCTTTTCGCACAGGGTTTTGGTTTTGCGGCATCGCATGTCCCGTATGGCGTTCCTTCTGAGTTGTATTTTTCCCAACATGCTTTCCCGGCTGAACGGGCAGCTTCAGGTAAATGATAATACAAATTAATTACAAAGCCTAGACTTAAGGCGTTGTCCTTTCTCACTAAAGGAAAGGAGGGTATTCCCAATCCTGTTCGGTTTGTTACTAAGTTACTTCTCTTTCTTAATAATCAATGACATGGTTGTAAGGTACAAAGAATATAAATTAGTAGTGACATATTCTCTGCGTGCGATGTGCGATTTTTATCTCTGATATATGGCAACGACCCAATAACCACAAACGAGAGAGGTAAACTCCTGTAAACAGTGTAGCTTTCCAGATAACGGTGTAAAACTTGTCCCTGTTGATCGACCTAGCCTGGATTACTGGCGTAGCAACTTCCCTCCGTAGCACGTTTTGATATGGTTTTCTTGGGTTAAACGTTACATAAACGTTTCTTTACTATTCATCAGTTGGGAGATACTTACTTCCTCCCCATAGATCAGAACACTGGGTGTCCGCTGTGTCGGCACACTTCCCAAGGTGACAGTAGGACTGCAAATTAAAGATAAACTTTGATGAACGATCAATCAGCCAATCAGTGAGCGGGAGGACTAATGATGAGGGGAGGTACCCTGCGCGTCAAGCGTAACGCGGAAGGCTTGAAGGGGAGGCTATGAGCAAGGGAGAGTGAAACAAATGAACGAGGGAGCGAGTTGGGGAGTCATTAAGTACGTTCAGTCAAAGTCGGAGATTAATCAATTAATAAATCGTTTGCCTTCAGAGTTAGTGTAACGTGGACGAAGGAAAACTATTGGCATACAGAACACAGCACAACACCGAAGCTCACACGCTTCGTGCACACTCACTCTGTGGAAGCGCAACGATTCACTAGGGCAAAGGCCCCAGCTACATTAGTCAAAAACGATTGCTGTGCATCATACATAAAGTAATTCTCTGTTAAATGGAGTCCAAGAATACTTCTTTTAGTCTCGCCATATTAAATATCTTCGTTACACCCAAAATTATGCAAAACTAGAACGAATTCGTCAGCTACTCGACAACAAACACTTGAACGATATCTGAATCTGACACGAGAGGGGAAAGTTAGAAGAACAAACTCTTACATTAGCCTCTAGTTTATCTCCACTCTCACTGTAGGCCTTCCATTCTTTTCCATCTTGACTATACCAGAGGTAATACCCTTCAACTAAGTCCCATTCTTTCCCTTCAACCGCGACTCGTGTAACCATTTGAACCTGCGAAGAAGATACGAAAATTATATATATGATTTCACAATACAAGTGGTATTTTAAAAATTAAAATTAATTTAGTAATCAAATTTAATAATACAAATTATTCAAATTTAATGATTAAAATTATTCTTCAAAGAAACTGCCTGATGTTGGAGAGGCAAAGTTAGTAACGTCATTTTATCACAATCTCGTTTTAATGTCAATTCCAGACAACTGTTTTTAGAGACAGAGAGCCCGTTGTGCTTCTCGGGTGAAGAAGAACGTGTTAAAATTTTACACGCCAGTTGATATCTTTACAGTATTTTTTAATTATTTTTTTTTTCGATATTTTTTCCGAATCTGTTTTTGGTGGCAAGTAGATAATTCATATTCAAGCGATGCTCAGATGCCTCATTTTAAGTCATATATTTAGCAACCTAAGGAAAACTTCTTCTTAACTAAACTGGAGGAATAAAACCTTCTTCGGCCTAGATACTACCAGCGTAAAGTAATATCAGGGCTTTAGAAGTGTTAGTAAACACAACACCACACCTTTCCAAGGTCGATCTGTAGATATTCGTCTTTATCGCTTTTATCATTTGGTTTACCACACCAGGCCTTGGGTCCATTGAGACGAGCATACTTAGGCAACCACTCATCACTGAGAGTAGATGAAGCAGTCAGCTGATTGTCTCTGACGTCACCGCGCGATATGCCAAGAGAAAGAGCACAATCTGCGGAAATATATGAGGAGTATGCCTAAACCAAACAGGATAATAAACAGAAGCGCGAGAGATTTTCGTTCATTTCATGTCGTTCGTAAATTTTTGAAAGGGCTTTTGAAAACCTTCCCTACAATTTGGGATCTTGCCCAGGAAGACATTACATGTGCAAAGCTTGCATAATGGAATATCAAACCAAACATATGTCTTGGACGGAAGATTTTGCCGTCTGTGTGCGTGCCAGCCTAACCAGCACATTCACAGCCATCTTCTTTGAGCCAAGCTGCACGCAAGGCCTCCACGCTCTTCCACCATGAGGACCATGAGCATCTGAGCTCCATCAGTCGCGGCGGGTACACCAAATAAATAAACCAAACAATCTCCTCAGCCAAATTAAATTAAAGAAGCTATATCACGGTTTGCTCATCTTGAAAAGTTTAGCCTAAATGTTTCAATTTCGTTGTTTGTAATCCGTGAATCTTTTCCATCCTTAACTATCCTTGTTCCTTTTTGATTTATTATCATCTCTTTGGTGTTATGCTATCTTGTACGTGGTCAAAGTATGATGACTGAGCTCCCTTAAAAATGATATTACCAAAGTCTTTTTAACTTTTTATTGAAGCATAAATCAAACGTAAGTGTAGTGATTACCTTGCTTCATGAATGTTACTTTAGTACGTTCCTCGTCACATCCTTGCCATAAACAACATTCCACTCCTTCTGCAGGTGCACCTCCATAAAGATGGAGACATTTACCAGTCGGTTTGTGTCGTAAAGAATGAGCTATTGAAAATCAAAAAAGAAAAAATGCATTTACATCAGGAAAAACCAACTCAATTAGCCTCATCGACCTTACGTTTAATCTTAGTCCGAGAACTTAACTTGAGAGAAACTTAGAAGCATTAACGCAAGGTGGCCAAACGTAATTGGCAATGAATAGCTGCTAAGAAGGACTAACATGAAAACGATAGTAACATAACAAATTGGCAAGAAATGGCGTTGGATTGGCCACACGCTCAGAAGAGATAGCAAAAATGTTGCAAGACAAGCCTGGAACTATCAGCCACATGGAAAGAGGAAAGTTGGACGGCTGGGGAACAACTGGAAGCGTTCTATGCTGCAGGGGTTGAAAAGAGTGGGCTGCTCCTGAGAGAGAGTCAAAGCACTGGCAGAGAACTGAGCATGTTGGAGGGTACGGGTGGACGCCCTATGCTCCCCCGGGGGTGATAAAAGATAATGAAGATGAATTCTTAAGTACAAGTTTAAGTACAAATGTACTGGCAAATGGACAAATCATACCGGCAGTTCTTTCAAACTTGGCATCTTGAGGCTGGCATTTGCTGCTAATCATAAGCTCACATCTCTTTCCTTGAGCTGGCTTTCGCTGGCACACCATCTTGCCACTGCAGTGATGTTTAAGGGTGCCATCCGCTGACAGAGTAAACTGCATGAATGGTTGATCGCAAGGCTTTGATTTAGTGAGCACAAGAATAGTTCCATCAGGAGGCTGACATTTCCCTCTCTGAGGCTTGATACACATTCCGCTTGCTTGTAGGAGAGGGGTCGGGGCCGAAGGTTGCGCTGCAAGCCAGCAGTGAAAAAAATTTGTAGACAAAATTAAAGTACAGTCGAACCTCCCATAACGGCCACTTCGCTACAACGGCCGCGTTTTTCCGTCTCGGCGGACAGGCCATACACATTCACTCTTATTTTAACCCCTCAACAACGGCCACCTCTCCACAACGGCAACGGCCACTAAAACTCGTCCCAACTGCCAAAATATCCTCTCGACAGATTCCAGTTAATCAACGACTGACGAGTACACAAAATCCCATTTTTTATTGTAAACGGTGACTAAAATTGATCCACACGTACCGCGCGCCGTTGGTCTCTGTTTCTGTTAAGTTTCTGTTTTATTGATACATTTTGATTTAAACTTTCCTCTGTTCCCAAGGTGTCCGTTGTGGAGAGGTTCGACTGTAGACGTAAATTCTTGCAATTAGGGAGCTTAAGCACGCGCGTTTTTGAGACGCGGACGGCAACCAGAAGAGAAGATTTCGCTTGCTAGGACAGTATTGTCTCCCAGATTTTTTATACTACTTATCTCTAATGAAGAAAAGATACTTAGCAATGTGAATATGGTTGTGTGAGGACAAGTTAAAAGTGAAAGTAGCTCACTTCCGGCTACCGTCTGCGTCTCAAAAACGCGCGTGCTTAAGTTCCCTAATAATTTTCCTCTTTACACGTAGACAGCCATCTTACCTTGTTCTCCTGAACAGCCATACAATTCTGTCTTGAGGCACATCAGCGAATAGCTCCAATACTGAGGGTTTATCCTGAAATACTGCGCCTCGATCGGTGGATTTAGCACAGTGTTCTTAGTCTGATCTTTGGTCGTTGGTCCGACAAGAAGCTGAAGAAAATTCAGATTTCAACAATTACATAATCCAAACAGTTTTTCTCTAGGGCGTAATTGGTTAGTGCCATTATTAACTTTATTTCCCCGTCTCCCCATGACTTGTAAAAACGCCACCAATCTGTGTACGAAACAGTAACCAGACCGAGATCGAAACAAGAGAAACTGTGTAGTATTTTAAGAGGATTGTGGTTAATTATACATTTTCCTGGGAAATGAAATTGTAGAGGCAGTTTTTGTCTTAAGTGCATGCCATGAGAAATTAGTGTTTTCAATGCCAACAATTTTACGAATGTTTATTTGCGTGGGGACATGTACAAAGGGAGCGATGATGCTAAACTAACCGTGAGATAGGCTGACTTTGAAAATCTGAAAGATATCCTAAAATACAGTTCAAAAGACAAGTGATTTAAAACTAAGCCCTTACCTGTCCTTTACTGTTACAAGGATATCCGTCGTAAATAAAAGAATCTGGAGGGCACTAAAGTATATAAAAAACGGCAATGTTAGCTTGTATATTTTTAACCACCCCTCCTCCCCCCTTCCCCAACTTTATATTCCACTCCTCCTCAAATCCACCCCAATGAAAACACTTATGGCTACCTGTGGCTAAGGTTTGGAAAGAACATGACTTTTGTAACTGTGTTCCGGTTTGTTAAAAATCGATTGCAAACACATGGCATGTAGCGTATTGATAATCAGACATAACTAATCGATAATCAATGACATCAGTTGGTAATCAATGAGTAATCGATGAGTAATCAGTTGATTAGCCATTGATTATTGGCGATGATCAATGAGTAATCGATGAGTAATCGAAGCCCAAAAATTTTGTGGCCTATCGATTACTCATTGATGTAATTGTACCATTTTTTCGTTTGTGATTCTTTTATCTGTGTTAGACGCATTTTCCCTCGTATCTGAGGTTCCTGTTGACGATGTCGAGACGCAAAGTGCTAAACACAAATACAGATGATTCTCAATTGTACAATATTTCACTTTACCTAACTCTTTATTTAATAACAAAACAACTGAACAGCAACCGACCAGTCTGAAAATGAAACTAACAAGTACGCTGACAAGAATCGACTACGTGGTTATCGATTTTTTTTTTGTGGGTGTTTGTCAGCAAAGTAACACTGCTTCGGCTAAGGGAAACATCCGTCATAAGCAGTTACATAACCAGCCTGAGTACTGAATATTTGCACAAGTTCCGATTTTTTGGCCTTTGAGCTAAACGCGATTCCTTTATCTTTTAAGAATTGTTTTAGAACCGCTATTGTCATATTTTCGGCAGGTCCCTGTTTCATACGTTCTATTTTTTTCATTCTTTTCTTTCTCTTGGGCTTCCTTCAATTTCTTTTGTTGCATCTCCAGTCTCTGCTAGCCTGCAGTGCAGGCGTCTTATTGGGGCGAGTTAGCGTTACAACCTTGCGAGCGCCTTTTTAGACCGCCATGTTAGACCGCCATGATAGACGGTGGGGGGTGAGGGAGGGGAAAAATGAGAAGACGCCTGCCCGAAAAGCCCGTTAAAATGCGAAACACCTCCTGATTAGTTGCGCTTCACTGCATTTCCGGAAATGAGCGGGTAACCAATCAAAATGAGGTTTTCTCGACACCGGAAGTCTCACGAGGGTACACACCACGAGAAGTTTGTGCCAAGCCGCAGGATGTCTTGCATTCTCACAGAGGTACGTGTTGCGCTAGCGACTTCAGACGTAGAGTATTTTAGAAATACCGGCAACTGATGAGATCCACATGGAGGATCGAAACCATGGTCTTGCCTGAACTAAGCCGAACAATGGCATATAAAACACGCAAAACAGTTAACGGGACTTGCGCGTAAACAGCTACACTTGAATCATGTGGTGCCAGAACAACCAAAGGAGGAATAAACCTATACATCGAGCAAGAGAAACATAAGCTCGATCAGATAGCTGCAAGAAACATAAGAATGTCTCTAGACAAACGTATAGCTTTCTCAAAGTAAAGCTACAGCGTCTCCGAAGGAAATCGTACGAGAACAAATATGATATCCGTGATAAGGATCTACCTACTGTGCTTGTAAACAGTTCTAGTCACAGCCGGACCTGGTGTCACAATATAGAATGCAAGTAAGCAACATGTTCACGGTAAATTTCATATTTTGTCCCTCGAAAGCAAATTCATGGAGACTTAAAAACATATCTTGCAATAGAAATGAGCCTACACAATGCATAAACACATGGCAAATTAGAGGTGTCAAACTCAACGAGTCGACATGCAGATAACAGCGCAAACCATGCAGACCTTTGACTTATAAAAATTTGCCATAGCACGATCTAACGGCTCAACTCCGCTTAAAATTCCTCCTTATTACACAACATGAAGTGCCCTTCCTGAACACGAGTGAAGCGACAACAAAGGTCGAGTGACCGAACAGAGAACGGCAAATGTGCAAATGTCACGAACCGTAGAAGTCGTGTAGGCTAGTCAACCCCATTTTACGTAAATATTAAGCTTTTCCCAAAGCCAGTGGGTAGCACTGCCAACAGATCTTTTCCGGATACCAGTGTGGAAATTGCGTCTTTTTGCTCCTTTCGTAATTCGCGAGACATTCCAAGTTCACATAAACGCTTGAGAGATTCCTCGAGGGCGGAATAGAAACTAACAACATCACTTTCGACAGAGTTTGCCATGTTTCTTACCTGCACGAACGAAACGAAACTGACTGACAGACAATTGACAGGCAGGGTCAAGCCGCACCAATCAGAAACTCCGTTCGTGGGCGAACGGAGTTTCCTAAAAGAACAATGACCTCGGGCAGGCGAGATTTTCTTCGCTCCACCCCTCCCCTATCCTTCCTCTTGCCTATCATTCACCCCCTTGGTAAAACTTTCTTTCTCTCCCCAATCTTCCACTGCATGAAAAATTCAAGATGGCGGCTAAACTTTTTACGATGTGAGCGCTCGCTCGAAAAAATCTCGCCTGCTCTGCAGGCTAGTCTCTGCCGGTGGCCCTCGATTTCTGAAAGAATTTTGTCATCGAGTAAAAGAATGCCTTCAGAAGATGGAGTTGCTGGAATCTTTTGGACGAACTGACAAGAGTCCAGGACGGTGTATTTTCGAGAACGGAAAATCTTGTTTGAAACCTTTGTAGAATTTTCACAGTCCAAGCTACAAACAAAAGAATTACCACCAGTCTAATATGGTCCGTTTTCGATATTTTCCGATCAAATAATGGATGGACATTTTTTCATCTCCGGCTTGTTGAAATTGTTGTCATTCTTTTAATTTGCCCAACAAGGAAGTCATGTTTGTTCCACAAGCAGACTACTTCTTTGTGCCTTAGGTTTGCGGAATCAGTGTTCTCCCCACTTGAGAGAAACACCTCGTGCCGTTTATCGTGAGCAACAAAAAAAAAAAACGATTTTGGCGTCCGGTTGAAGGAATATAAAGCCTCCCTTGCTGCCAGGCTAGAAATTCGGAAATATGATAGATTTGTCCTTCGTGGCACACATATGAATGAGGACTTCTTTGAAGGTGTTTTGAGCCAGCATTAACATCCGTCTCTTTTAAGTTTTTAAGTTTTTTTCTTCGCCAAATGCGTTTGCAGCCACGAGATGATGTCGATGAATAATGGATCAAATCAATGACTAATCAATGCAATCAATGACTAATCGATGCAATCGATGCCTAATCGATGACCAAAAATTTTGTGGCCCATCGATTAGTCATCGATTACTCATTGATCATCGGCAATAATCAATGACTAATCAACTGATTACCTATCGATTACCTATTGATTACTCATTGATTTCATTGATGTCATTGATGTCATCGATTAGTTATATCTGGTGATAAAGATAGTCAACCATTCGCATCCGGCTTAATTGCATGGAAGCGTATTGTCCACTTCAAGACAGTAACAAGTATTAAAAAGATACAACTTGAATCAGTTTCAGAGCAGGAAACTGACTATCTCGTGTAGTTCTTTTTGCATTTTCAAAAAACGTTCCCTTCAAAATTTCAGCTCAGGGCTAATTTTTGAGACATTCGCGACAACCTGACCTGTTCAGGATATTCCCAGTGAATTTATGGCGAGTCTTATACAAGAAAGACGTTTGAGAAGAAGGTTTCTTTGTATGGAATGAGTGTAACTATACGATTGATATAAATGTTAATGTTATGCGGTATTTTACTTACATCTCCTTTGTCTCCTGGGCAATACTCTGGTACATCGCAGTCGCCCTCACTAACGCGACATAAGATACCGTGAGGTTTAAACTGCAATAACGATCACGGCAGACAAGAGAAAAGGGTGGTTATTTGCAAACATTACAAGGGTTAACACCAAACAATGTCAAAATTCGTGGCTTTATACCGTAAGGATGTAAAAACGTAAGGATGTAAAAATCTAGAATGACAAGCCTTTTTTTAATCCTGGTGCCTCTTAGGGTGTGGTATGAAACCGGAAGTTATGACAAGAACTATACCTGTCGTTTTGGAATTGAATAGGTACGGGTTGAGCTCATTTCCACACAGATTCGCTTATATAAAAATACGCTGTAAAACGCGACAATGCAGAGAAGAGGGAGATATAAGCGCGTAAACAGTGGGTCTTCTTTCGATCTCTTTCCTAACCTTGGGAACCGCTGCGGAGAAGAGGGGTGTGATAGAGCCAACGCGCCCGTAACACTGGTAACTTTCAGGTTTTTCTCGAAACATTTCGACGATGACCTTCGTCACTTTTATCACACTAACATCAGGACTTTATCTTTCCCGTTGGATTAAGACTCAGCTTTCATCAAATATAATTTTACAGGATATTCTATTGTACAATATAAGCAATGCCGTTAAAACTCACCACACATTCTTGACAGCAAGCATGATTCAGCACACTGCACTGCGAGCCAGGCTTCAGCTTACAGCCCTTGGCTTCACAACATGGATCTCGCTCCAGGCAATCCTTAAAGAAAAATAAGTAAAGAAAAGAGCAATAAATTGTGAGCAAGAACTTTTTCATAATCAGGAGCTCGAAAGAGAGGCTGCCTTGAACCTACAAACAATAGGCATCCTTATCTCGTACAAGTTATATTCGAAAGTGATCATTGGTATGAGCTATTTCGAGAACCTTCAAATGAAATATATATATTTGTTATCAAAAATGAAGAGTGTAATAATTAAACTGGTTGATTATTATTTCATCAGAGTTTTTCTTAACTGCAAAGTTAATCACACCTCTTCGCTTCCGCAGTCGCATTCCTCTCCTTGTTCCACGAGTCCATTCCCGCATCTCGGTCTTATTTCCTGTAAATTAAAAGAGAAAAATATTTTTATTCAACTGAAAAGCTCAGCAGTGAATAGGACTGCGTTACGCTGACTGGATTTGTGGTGAAAGTGGTAATTTAGAAATTCCTCTTCTTGCGTTTTTCCTTTCTTTGTCCACCAATTGAAAGTCTCGAGGTTGATCAGCAAGCCTAGTAAACAGCCAAGGGTCTACACGAAAATATTTTGGTTGAATGTTTACCTTTGTACTATCTAATGGTTTGTGACCCATAATCGCTTTAAGATCCTTGACAATAGCTTTTTAAAAGCGCACCTTAAGAGCTATGTATAAAGTGCGCAGCTCGATTTCGCTGTTCTCATCCGTTCACGTTCCTGAGTTGCCAGTTGGGTGGGAAGCACGGACTCCTTTCCCGCACAGCGGCCAGAGTCTTAATGTAAGTGCCTCTTGATAATTTAACTTGAATGTCATCCATGCTTATTCATCGTTGTTAGCCCATCAAAGTCTTCCTCAGCGTTGACCTTCTTTGTTTTACCGAATATTCTAACTGTAAAACTCCGAAAGTAACGACCAACCCCAACTGAAAGTAAGAAAGAGCTGCTGTAGCATTTTAGTAAAAGACTAGCGATTTGTTTTAATTTCTGCCTTATTCTATCTTTTTCTTTTTTTACCTTTGAGATTTCCTGCCACTAGTAGTTTTGTCTGTGGTGTAAAAAAAAATTATAATACATTGTGACAGTGGTCCTTAAATGAAAGTTAAAAAGATATAGCAAATCTGTTTTCTTAACAGATGACCTAGAGGCAACGCCTTGTAGTTGATCTATGTTTAGTCACGAAGTTTAGGGTGTAACGAAATCTCAGACTTGCGTTGGTGGATACCTGTTCCAAAGATAGACGAACCTTATCTTAAAATTGAAAAATTGAAAAATTTCAAGCGATATGAAAACAACTAGTGACTTTATTATTAAGAAACAAAAGAAATCAAAAGCTGAGCTGCTGCTTATTTCAGTGTCAGAAATAACCGGTACAAATAAAACACTTGTTGCACGGCCGGGCGAACATTCCTGAGATATCGGTTGCAGCGGGGGTTCCGTTCTTATCATTAAACTGTATATTCAGACACTGGTGTGACTGTCCTTGGTTGTGACTCAGTAACAGCGTATTAATCGCCTTTAATCAAATGCTTATAACCAATACTTATAGGACATTAGTTAGCTGAACGAGTTTTGACGACATTTTGCCGTTTTTACTGAAATCGGCGAGACAGAACCCAGTATTCGGCTGAAAGGCCCGTCACGCTATGTAAACTTCAGACAACCTTGTTGAACTGAGCATTTGTTTCTGGCGAAAACACGCTATTTCTTTCGCGGCGTTTAGACGAGTTGTTTTCCATGGAACAGCAGTCATATAATTTTTATTTACGGCTAACACTATAAAACAAGTATCAGACAGATTGGAACAACTTTTCGCCGCGTGATTTTATTATCAACGTAATTATAATGGTGTGTATAGTTGTAGGGGATTCCATTCATTGTTAAAATCTAACAACTCATTTGTTTTGTGGATTTGATTGGACATTTGTGTTTTAAATGACAACATCTTGACAAATGTCAAAATTAAATGATGCAACTAGATGAGACCTTTGTTTGATAACTGTGCCAGAGCCCGGTGTCATATCATTCCAGCCAAGCCCTTTGAGCGAGAGCTTTGCAAGAACGCCGTGAAAAAAGGAAGGGAAGTCTGTGGAAAGCATGTCGAAAATCAGCGAAGACCAAATGTCTGAATTCCGAGATGCGTATTGCCTTTTCGATCGTATTGGCGATGGCAAGATAGACGGCGAACAAATCGAAGATATGCTGCGTTCTATGGGGCTGAACCCTCTAGGCTCGGATCTCAAACAAGTCCGAGAAGACTTCAAAGACGAGAGAGTCGAATTCGAGGAATGGCTTGGAATCTATACACAATTCTGCACTAAGCCAGAGCCAGTGAGAGAGGATTTCATCGAAGCATTCAAGTGTTATGACCGAGATGGTTCAGGAACGATCGATGGAGCTTCGCTGCGAGGACTGCTGTGTCTTCGGGGAGACAGTAAGCTGACGGAAGATGAAGCTAACAAGTTGCTTGCCCCGTTAGAAGATACCCAGAAGGGTGTAATAAACTACGAGGAGATCATCAAACTGGTAATGTCAAGGCCAGAAAAGGCTGAGTGATAACAGACTTTATTGCCGCACCTCTCAGATGCGAACATTTATCTGCCTGATGATTTCACTGATCTTTTTGATTTAATTACCCACAAACTTCTAATCAAGTGGTATTGCCTAGATGAAATATTGTAATTTTAATTCGTCTTCTTTGACAGAAAATTAGAAGTCTCTTGCAACTCTGGTACAGATATAGTTTTATGCATTTTTACTCCTTTGTTTATTAATTATGAGTTCAATTTTGGTGGAGTACATGGAGGTAGCTAATGGTCTTTAGGGACAGCGCTTTACGCTGATGGTTTCTTCGACCTAGAAAAAAGAAAGAGCTGGAATAAAACTTTCTTTGAGAAACTGCGATAATTATTTTGTTTGACTCGAATCTAGGCCATTGATGCCTGTTGTTTCTATTCCGAGTCTGGTCCATTTAATATTCCTTGTCAAGAACAATAGCCGGCTTTTTCTTTGGGTGTGACTTACGGAAACGTTTATCTGTAAAATCGGATGTTTCGAAACGAGCAAGAACTGTTAAGCTAAGAATCGATTTGAATGTACTCTATAGTTGTTAGGATGTAGATATGTGCTTAAAGTGTATTTATGTCGAGTTTTATTCCGTTGGATTTTTTTTAAGGCTAACAGACTGCTTGTTCGAAGATAAGGGAATGTTCTGCTGAGTGACTAACTGATTGCTTCGGGGACCCTGTACTATAAACAAACCACAATCAATGACATTTCGTTGGATTGCGTGACCAACCCGCCAAAGTGTATGTTGTGTAATGACAAGGTTATCAACGTGACGTAGAGCTTTTACGAGCAAATGCATGTGCAATGAGGCAAGCATTGAATGAACACTGTGGAACAGGAGTATTCGAAAAAGATAACTTTTGCCAAAATCGGAAATCGGAACGCTAAAGGCCAAACCGTTTTTGACCCTCACTTAAATTTATTTGAAGTACCAGACGTGTTAAATTATGCCACAGACATGCTTTGACCTCAGAGAGAAGAGTCTGAACCATTTCCAGGGTGCGACATTTCTTAAAGAGTTAATTGAGTACGAGTCGAGATTGAAAAGTACGAAGAACGATCGAATAGACAGCGTGAAGTGAGACTGTCATTTGCAGAGCGAGCGAGAGAGGGCGAAAGTTCGGTTGCTCGCCGGAGAAGCGAACGACTTAAAGAAAATCTAGGAATCTATCATAAGGTGCACGTGGTGAAGAGCAACATGGAAAAACCAGCAGAAATTTGACCGTATCAGAATGTAGATATCACTGGATGAGGGCCATTGGTCTCTCATTCAATCCTGTCTCTCTTGATCTTATAGTCTAAAGAAGTATTTTCTTTTCTGATTACCTTTCTTTCCTTAAATGTTGCGTTTGAAAATTTTGGATGTAGATCAATAAGATCCTTATATTGCTTCTTTTCTTTATGCTCGTCACTTAATGCCATTTGTTCCGGCGCGCAATTCCCATTTTAAGTCGGCCAGTTCTTGCCCAGAAACATGATTCAGTTGTGTCCAAGAGAAAATGACTCTTGCGGTTTCTCATCAACTCACCTCCTTTGGTCTGTCATACAAACAGAAGTCGTTCACCTTAGCAAGACTTTTCATGCTGCAGTCTGAAAATCCAGCCACACGGGTCCTGTTTCATTGACAACAAAGACAGTCAAGGGTAAAAGAAGTTAATTTTTCTGGGCTTCATCCTAAAACAAAAACGAGGCTTACAGCCGCCTCCCCCCCTGGGGTCCTAGTTCCCCTCCGGTCCTCTGGGTTTCCCTATTATAGATTCTGTGTTGACAACAAAGAGACCCCATGGTCCTCTTAAAAGGAACTAAAAGGAGGGGTTCAGGTTCTATGACTCTATCCGTCAGTGTGTAATCTAAGAGTTCTAAGGGACTATCATCAACATTGTTTTTGTCTGAGGTCTAAAAGGAGAGAAACGCTCAAGTTGGGCGCTTTGGGCTCAGGCGTCTAAAACAAAGCCTATAGGGTATTCCCACCCTCGCATTTGTTTTGGACCTTGCTATGAAAAGCCAGTTATGAGTTTCTTCAGAGAATGTTGTTCTCGGTAACGCTTCCTATATTTTAAATGCTAGATCCTGCACAGAAACAATGCTATAGTGAGTTGTTCCGCTGTGTCATCTCCTTATAAATCAGAGGATTAAACGTTAAGTCCTCACAGAGGAGCCAAAATTAACTATGGACGTGGACATTTAAGATCAGTTAATTGCGATAGAGGATGTCTCTGCATTATTTCATCGACAATACCAAAATGAATGTCATGAGGTACTCACTTGTGTCCACCCATGATACAGCCTCTGGGAGTCAGACAAGTACATCCGCCAATTTCTATCGGGAAAAATTCAAGTTAATAATTTAACTGAGATAACTAAGATCAGTTATTGGCGCACAGCCATTGATACCCTTGACTTCGCAAGTATCCTTTTAGATGTGAGTTATGAGGAATATGAAGCTACGTTTTGGATTTTTGTAACGCGTCTAAACCACAGTTGGAAGACGTGGTTTTCTCGCAATGGTTAAATACCAACCTTCATCGTGATCCATTCCAAAGTTGTGTCCCATTTCATGAGCTGTGGCTATCCACGGTCCCACAGAAATGTAGTGATCCCACTACAATAATTAAAATACACGGTGGAAAAAGTCAACACGAGTTTACACTACTAACACGATTTTTTTTTTCTTCTTGCATTCGGTAAACATATGCAAAACTATAATTGTTCTTTTCTAGTTTCAGTTTAGTTGAAATTGAGGGATATCGCAAAATACTACTTAAGCCTCTCAGTGCGCAATTTTAGCCCCCAAAAGGGCGCAATCAGGTGCTGGAGGTTATTTCTGGCCATTGTTACATTGAAAACTTGTCAACATTGTGGTATAGTGCGCATACAGAAAGTTAATTTTTTAACGGTTTTTGAACAAAAAAAAAGCAACAGGAGATCCCTGACAGCGCCAGTTAAGGCTTTTCGTCTTTCGTTCTTCACTTCCTCTTTGTACCACACTCTTTTGTAGACTGTTTTCCTTCTAGTGGCCTTAAACGTTAGACAACTTGTAATTTCATCTGCGGAACAACTAACAAAGAGAAAACGGAAACACAAAGAGAAAACGTAAGCACTAGAAAGTGTGAATGGATAGTCGGAAAATGCCGAAGGCTTTCTTCGATTTTCAGGAGACAAATTTGTAGGTTCAAAACGTGGATCTCTGTCCCGATTTCTCTCATCGCGCCTTTAAGCATGCTTTGTTGTAAGCTTTTGTGAGACTATTTCCTCCTTCATCAACTGATCATTAAAAAAAAAAAAATTTTGAGAAAAGTGCTGACAGCACAAGTGGTACAAGGACCATGGCCCGCTTACTCGGTCCGGATTTCGTCGGGTTTAGCAGTCAGAACGTTAAAGTAAGAGGACACGTTCTATTACCGACACTATTCCAGAAGAGCTTTCAGTACACATGCCATATAATGCTGCCATTCCTGCAGCATCGGTCCAGCTGTTATTACTGTGATGAGAGAGAGTAGTGATAGTAATAAAAATTTAATAATAATTTATTTAAAGTCGTGACACAGGAAGCGGTTGCCCATTCTCCCGAGTCAGGGGCGCATGATAAAAGTGCTCAAAAAAAAAGTAAAATAAAGTACGAAACGAATGTGAATTGAGAAAGAGAAAAAGAGTAATCATAACATGTACGTAAACGATGGTCAAATTGTTGTTTGAGGTTAGGTTTTACCCATGGAATTGATATACATAGCTGCGTTATTGAATCTCTATAAGTACCAACGTCCATCTGGTGACCATCCATATTATTTAGATTTTTTTTTTTTTTTCAAAAAAAAAAAAGGATTTAAAGGAAATTTAATTTCTTTAGATTTAACTCCTGTATGGCTTTGAAAGAGAACCCTAAGAGTTCCATAACATGTAACAACAGTGAAAATTCGGCGCCATGGAAGATCCTAAGCGACACCAAAACACAATTTTCATCTTCTTCACTACCTTGCACTGCCATGTAAAATGTGCCCTCCTCCCTCCCCAGAAAGTATGGCAAATTGTTAGGAGAAATTTTAGTTCAATCACCACTCACCACATCAGCTGTGCGTTATCGTGATCAGGAAAGGTTTTCATCAGCGTGTTCTTGCGATATTTTGCAAATCTGTCGTAGTATTCGCCTGCAATTTCACTTCTGACAATTTTATCGCCATTGGTCCAGAATTCCATAGCAACCAGGACGATTCTGATGTTGATTTTGCTGTAAATCTGAAAGAAATTCTTACTTACAACTAGAACATGTGCGTATGTTACCTTATATAGCTGTTTCGACAAAGAGAAGCTGAGGAATGAAACATTGGCGAGAGCGCTCGCCTCCCACCAATATGGCCTAGGTTCGATATCGGCCGGTGCCATATATGTATTTGGGTTGAGTTTGATGTGAAGTTTATATGAAATAATTCATATAAGAACTGCGGTTGTAGATGAAAGTGAAGAATGATCATCGCAGTAAATTTTCCAATTTAAGCAATTGGAAAGAAGAAGCCTGAAAAAATCAGGGCTTCAACGGGATTCGAACCCGTGACCTCCGCGATACCGGTGCCGGTGCGATGCTCTACCAATGAAGCCACACATTGGGAGCGACGTCAATTTATTGAGTTCATATCTTCCCGTGAGTAGTGAAATGATGTGACGTTTATATGAAATAATTCATATATGAACTGCGGTTGTAGATGAAAGTGAAGAATGATCATCGCAGGCTTCTTCTTTCCAATTGCTTAAATTGGAAAATTTACTGGCATGCGATGATCATTCTTCACTTTGGGTTGAGTTTGTTGTTAGTTCTAGCCTTGCTCCGAGGGTTGTTCTCCGGGTTCTCCAGTTTTCTTCCCTTCACAAAAACCAACCTCTCCTTTCGAATGGTCGAATTTAAATTCCAACATCATAAAGGACGCGCATGAAACCCAGCTAAGGCTGAGTGGCTTCATCTCTAAATATTGTAATTTATTTTTTATTTTATTTTTTTGATTTTTATAAGGTAAAAGCGTAAAAGCGTACGCGACCACGCCGGCCCCTGGTTATGGGTAGTACTAGTTTGGCGTTGCTTGCATGATTGAGGTTCCCAGCATGTTTCCGCAAGAAGGACGCGGAAGCTTAAAACACACGTGCTAGCGCTTGTGCTGTTTCCTTCTATCACAAAGACACACCTTGAGCTTCAATTTAACAAATTGACGTCAGTTTTTCATGCGCCCGTCCTGTTAATGATCATGAATTTCGTCATAACATTGTCAAAGTAGCTGTTGTTCCACGAGGCGATAGCCAAGATGACAAATTGTCAAATTGTCTGTTCTCGCTCGTTGACGCATCGCCTAAATTATAAATCCATGTATCTGTTCGCTTATTGACATTGAAAATTAGCCACTGAGCGCGCGAGAATTTCTGCAGTTATCGTAAAACAAGCAACCGTAACTCATCATTACCCATAAGACTTTTCGACATTGTCGTGTACGCTTTTGCGCTTTTGTAGCTAGAAACTAGGTACATTCATATTTTGATACAAAAGAGCGTGCAGGTAGAGTGCCACTTAGGCTGATCGATAGTCAGTGGACTGAGTACTGCAAAAGAGGATGTATCACCTTCCTCTTTTTGAGACCATTTTTTTATGGCGGTTGCGTCCACCGTCTTCCTAGTTCATCCAAAAGCGTAATCACTGTAACTCCCTCTAACACGTTAATTCGGACTAGTTCAGCTTCCTTTATGAGATAACTGTCCATCTCTCTCTACAACATACCAGATTTGCACCATAGACTGAGTTGAATTCAAATACGGCCCCATAAGCTATAAAACTTTAAAACCCACCGTGTTTAAATAAAAGATGTTGTTGTTGTTGTTGTTGTTGTTGTTGTTGTTGAATTAGATTTCAATTTTACAAGGCAATCAGTGGATCGGGCTGTCATGTTTTCTGAATATCTATTTAGGTGATAAGTTATGTTTTTTTTATTACCTTATCAACAGCATTTACCAAGGTTATCATGCGATTGGTTACTTCTTCTTCCTCGTTTCCGAAGTATTTATACTGTTAAGAAAAATGGAAGAATCTGTTTGCACAGTGTAGTGGTATAAGGTAGCTCTTATGCCATTCAATGATATAAGTGATTGAAAAATAGTGAAAATTTACCTTGATTTTGCAATATTATATTTATCTTTACGTTTGTCCTCAGGAAATGTCTTATTTTTATTATCATGCAATACCTATATTTTTATCTTTATCTTCATGCAATGTCTTCATCTTTATCTTTCTCTTCATGCAATATCTTTATCATTAACTTTATCTTCACGCAATATCTTTATGTTTAGCTTTATCTTTATGCAATATTTTTCTCTTACCTTTATCTTTAATATATGCATCTTATTTTTCTCTTTAATGTCTTTATCTTTACCTTTACCTTCGATAACCAATTTTTATGTTTCTCTTCACAAAATATCTTTATCTCTACCGCTATCTTCATGCGCTATCCTAATTTCGTCTATATTTGATATCTTTATCTTTAACTTTTTCTTCCTTCATGCTCTTGCACGCCAGAATTCGTTGCAAATTGTTGCAAAATACAGGTTATGAAGAAGCAGAGCACTCGATCGAGTTCATACGACCATTGAATGAGTTGTAAACAAAATAACAGACGCATCTCACCAGATTGTTGTCGACAGCGATCATAAGCTCTGTGTACCTCGTCTCATCGGTGGTAAAATAAGGACGGTAGAATTCGTCAATTCCACGACGAACCTGAGATAATGAACATCCAATTATGATGTAATGAGCACCCAAATAAAAAGAAAAACAGACTTCTTTAAAATTGTTACTATGATACTAAAATTAGACAGTGTGTAGACCTCTGCACAGAGACTAGACTGTTATAACCTTTTTAACGACTGACGTCTCAATCGACTATGCGAGGAAGCAGCTATGTTTTGAAGGTAGTTTGAATGATTATGATAACCCTGTAACCAAAAGACAGAAGTTTATTCTGAAAACTCTGCCATCAAAGCACTTCGCCTACCCTTTGGGCTGTTCTATTACCACTCTCATTATGATCATTCCACCTGTTTCTTTCCTTCGCATATTTTGACCTAATGGCGTTTGAATGAGATGTACCTAAGTATGATGAAAATAATTACGCCATGATTAATCTTTGTTATCAAAATGTTATAAACATTAATTCCGTTCTATTTTCACTTTGTAATAACTCTGATCAACAAAAGTCTCTAAAAAATTTAATGTTCAATGAATGTTGAGCGCGCCTTCTTGGTGACACCGTAGCAGGGCAGCTTTTACCGGTTTTCAGTGCAATAGTTAATTGCGTCAACTCTACAGTTCTCTACATAATGACTGGATAAACAAGAAAAAACGAAGGAAGAGTGATGGTAGATGGACGAGTGTGGTTTTCAACTTTCATAGACTATCATCAGCGAGGTATCAAACAAGTTAAGAATACGAGATAAACAACTTCGCAGCATTTTGTACCTTTTCCTTCAATAGTTGTGGAGTTTCTCTCGCGCTGTCGCAAGTAGATAGCACTTTACTCGATGAAAGACGTCTTCTTTCTAATTCGATATACCTCTAGCGTTCATACTAATGGAGACTTAATTGATATTTATTTTTGTTCATTTTCAGCAATAACTTCAGGTGCAAGGATACGTACGGCAAACTTTATCCTTGTGATTGAGCTCCTTTACTTGGTATATTTTGTGTGCTCCATCTGGCTGCGGATCAAACGAGAGAAAAATGGTTATTTTGACAAAGGAAATATGTATTATTGGAAAATTTCGCTGAGGAAATATCATTCCCCTCAATTTGTTCTCCTTTTACTTCAAACGCACGACGGTAGCGATATTAAAATGATACTAAATATAAGCGTCCTAAGGCCGTTCTGCCCACCCTAACCCTCTCCACCCGCCTTCCTGTGTTAGAGAGAGGAACAAAACATCTGTACATGTGTGACGTCAGAAGAGGTTTTTTCGTTGGTAATGATCTTGTCTTTGAGAATATCCTTGAACCAAAGTTTTCAACTGGTGTTGCTAAGTAACGTGACGCATTGTTTAAGTGACTTATCAGTAGCAACAGTGAATTCAGCTCAACTGCTTTGTCAATAGTGTAACAATGATGGGACCCGTCTTTAGTTTCTGATCTGTCCTGCATTATACTACGTTGAGCCTTGCGTGATGCCATCACAAACCTTTGAATCGACGGGCTCTACATAGACTCGCTCCTTTCCGTCATCGATATATCCTCTGAATAGAATGAAAGTGTATTTACTGAAAAATCATGTAAAATCACATCAAGTGTATATTGAGTCACGAGTCGCATTTGTAAGAGAGATTGCGTGACAATCCAAAAGAACGTTACCTTAATCCTTTACAGGTGCTAATAACAGCTGTAGATTCCTCCTTGCCTCGGATTTTACCACGATAATGACAGTTTTCTGGTTTGGACTATATATTAAAAAAAACAACAAACATTCAACCATACATGCTACATGACTTCTCCTACAGGAATTGAGATAAAAAAACATTCGTCTGCACACATCCTTCGTTGATGCCAAGCATTGAAACAACTCTGTTTCCAACGCGATTCAATACACACTTTCCCAAGCCCTCCTCCATACGTGACTCGGCCCTTCGATGCAAAGATTCATTCAAGGCGGGGAGGGGTTAAAAATTAAAGAGACATCTGTGCCCGTTCGCAAAAGGTGTCCGCTGTTAAAAACAGAAACCTTCTGCACAAAAGTACAGCATTTTGTTTAAAATATGATGATACCCTTGCTTCAGTGTGTGTGAGTGCTATGCTTAGGTTAGATGGTCTTTAGTAGAGATTCAGCTATTCTTGAGATGACTTTACCATAACTTCATGCTAATTCTACACGACTCCTATAAGCGTCTGTTTTCATATAGAGAAATGATTGATATTTTCCCAGGCATTATGCCCCAACATAGTACAGAAGGGCACATATATCGCTTCTTATTTACTCCAGATAAACGTAACCTGCGATCAGGCGTTCTTTTTTCGGCGAAAAAAAAAGAACGCCTGATCGCTATATAAACGCTGTTTCCTACCGTTTTCATCACAGGTGTTCCATCTGCCTGGAAGGATCTCACCAGAAAGGAACGAGACACAAGTTCTCTAGAAAGAGAGAGAAACGATGATGTAATAAATTTGCATTACCTCTTTTTTTCTCATTGCAAGCAGTACATAACAATGAAACTTTCAGATAAAAGTAAGAGTAGCGATCAATTGGTTAGAGCTTCCTATTCGCCTTTGCAATGTGATATAATTGGTAAAAGCTTTAAAACCAGGCCAAACGGAGATTCTCCCCCACAACAACTTAGTGATCATTCAAATATCTCACACAGGTAATGAGCTCTGATATCCTTTCATAAATATCTTTCTGTAATAACTGCCTTTTTTATTCGTATCTATGAGGATCACCTCTGCGCTACAGTACATTTGATGCGCAATTAACACCTTTAAATATTCTTCGACTTTCACCGACTGTAGAAAAAGAGGGTTTTCTTTTCGCATTTGAGGAGTATCGTTACGGAACGCAAACGGCTTCTTGTCGAGGATATTTACTACACCATACACTCTACAACAATACCCCTTTCCTCCTGTCAGGCTTGAGAATTCTAGCGTTAATTAATTTTTTACTTACTTGTTTTGCTTCAGGTCAACGATATGCTCGTCCTTATGTGAAGGTATAACGAAGCTCACTTCACTAGCGTGATGATCTGTCTGAAAGAATTACAAAAAAATATATATTAAGAAGTAGAACTTGCATGTGCACTAGTTTCTGACTGTGAAATGAAGGAAGCGTCTAGGAGTAGGGTATTGCAATTCCCCCTGGATGGGATGCTAGTTCATCGCATGCAAGGTCAGCCTCAAGGATACTAGTAAGATGGCAGTGTGAATGATTAAAGTGTTTTGCCTTTGAACACAACTTGCAGAGAATAGCCAACGCTCATACTCGTGACGCTGGATTCAAAGTCCTCAGATTTACTTTTTAACCTAACTTCACCCTACCTTCCTACAGTCTTAGAAATAATAAAAATAACTCTAAATTTTACAATTTTTGCCTCTAGTGAGAACAGAATAGAGGCAGACGTGATTCGGACTGATGAGCGTGGTTCTTTCGTTTCCGTCCAAGCGTACCTTAAGCTTGATCCTGTCCATACTATTAATACTACTAGTATCTAAGATTTAATTATGAAAGATACAATGCTTCATTAATTGTCACCTTTTCTTTGGTCGATAAACATTCTTTAATTTCATCATTTTTTGAAAGTCTTCTAGGATATACCACTTTAGCACTGCTTGTGTCTAATTCCTCTCCAGGAATCGTGAACTTGACTCCTTCTCCTACAAGTTAAACGTGTAAAGCGAAAATAAAAAAAATTAAATTTATAAACATCTATGATCCTTACAATTTGCGGTTAGAGTTAAATCAGTACTATAAAGAAATTAAAAGTAGAATTAGTCATTTTACGCGGTTCTTGTGTGGTGGACAAACAAAATATACCACAATATACAACTTAGAATTCTTTCAACAAGCTTCCTTGAATATCGACTAATATACTCGTACGTATACCTGGGACCATCCATCCACTCAGCAAAATCATTTCGCAGAAGGAAATGAAAGCAAGTCTCTTCACTGCCATCATAAGCCTTCCCTATACAGAAACAAATTGAACGCTTTGTATAATGAACAAAGATTTTATTAAGCCAGATTCAAGGTTCGTTGAATATAGAAGTTGTTGTGGAGAATTACTGATTAGTATTAATGGTTTTTTTTTTTAAATTGTTGTCCAGTTTATTCACAGGTACTGAACTCGGTCTACGTAAAAGTAGAAATTATCTAAGAAGTTAGAAGTGAACCTTGCTGTGATATATATACTGAATGTGTCAGCTAAAAGAAAGAAAAATCAACGACGACATTAAAATCGTAGATAAAAGTGGAAGGGTTAAAGGTTGAGAAATATTTAGACGGACTGCAAAACACACCTTAAAATATTGACAAGTTTGATTATTGATTTGGCACCCACTCTTTCGGAGTGAAAATCATTTAATTATTTGTTTTTGGCATCCTAAGACTTCCACTCGTTTGTGAAATGATTGAAGGGACGACGTATTACACTATTTTATTTAGGGATGTACCTTTGGCAGCTGACAATCTTGACTTTCCAATTGACTCGCTTAGTATAGGAAATATCATCTACGTTAAAATAAGTAAGCTTAAAACCAACGGTACTTACCATAGCAGTGTTGTTTGCTCCCAAACGTTTAATATCCCAACAAGTTACAGATATAAATACCCTCAACTGAATGCAAAACTGATTCTGCGCATAAGACTTTTACCCAATGATTACTGTACACAATTTGTTCTTTAGTTCAATACTTCGCACACGAAGAGTTTTCAACAAATAGACAGTCGAAATGATTATGGCCTTCAAATTAAATCGCTGGTAAGCTTAACTACAGGTATCTGCCAAGTTATTTAAAATGTCTGTCATTTAAAAGCAGGTTGAATTATATTTCATTCTCTTTATTGAATTCCGAGACTACAGTAAGGAAAGTATTTGAAATGTTTTGGTCAAGGTCAAGTGCCCTTAACAGAGTTAATCTTTTTTTTGGCACTAAAGGCTTAGAACTAGAAGCAAAAGCAACAAAATATTGAACAAAGAAACAAAAGACTAATTATTTCCAGTGTCTTTGAATCAACGCATGGGTGACCATTTTAATGATCCTGTCGTGAATTCTAGTGTCATTATTGTGAACGAAAAAAGTCACATGTCGCTTTGTCACCCTGACCATTCGATCAAATATCTCGTTCACAATTATAATTACTATTGTTATTATCTTTGATTGTCAAAAAATTGTAAGGATTGTGATTTCTGTTTCTGCGACAATTTCTTTTCACAAATATAGTGAGTTGCCTTAGGCCTCTCTACTAAAGCAAATCCGATTCTGGCCCACAACTATTCATATGAAATTGAGTTAAATTTGCATATGAAAGAAATTTCATTTTCATGTGAAAGGATGGGCACGAAGACTTGCTTTGAGAAAGAGACTTACGGTAATTCAGAAATAGCCTATTGCGAAATCGTACAAAAACATTTCATTGTGACATCAAAGAAATGCTTTCTCTAATAGAGTAACTCCTTACTCCACCATGCAACACGCATGCAGCCACAATCCCCCTCTTTACTGTGACGGAGGTCGATCTAACGCTCGAGACATCAGCTTCACAAACTCGCAACGACGGTTAAACCTTTATCAACCGCAAGTTGACAAATATCTGAGTGTTTAGGTTGCCCGCCGAAGCAGTACAACAGTTTCTTTAAAACCTAACACTCTTGTTTATTTGTTGTCTCACCCATGATCATGAGTGCGCTTTGTGACACATTGTACAGGTGAGCTTAATGAACACAAGAGGGGAAACAGCTGATTAATAACGAAATAGAGATTAGCCTAAGCTTAAGGTTATGTGAACTCTTCCGATTGCTTTCCGGAAAATTCCGAAGCTTACCGAAAATTATTAAAGGACAGATACGAAGTAGAAATCTTTATACTGAATACTAAATTGTAGTTCAGTGAAGTAATTATGACCAGAATATTCAGTCACATCAGTCAGTTGAAAAGACTCAAGTTTTGATCAATTCAATCTGTAATTCGCTCCAGTGTCATCCAATTTCGTCCACTCGTACTCCACTATAGTTACTTTTTAGCTCTAAAGCCCCGGTGAAATGCGCACAGAATCGAGAGGACGCAAGTTTATAGCTTCTGTCGACATGTGAACTCTTTCGACTCTGTTTTGGCCTGCGATCATTTTGATCAAGATCTACTTTGTACTCAAGTTGACGACTTACGTTTTCCACGTTTTGCTACCCTGCGCAAGTCAAAGCATGTATGTCTTGCGCCATTAGATGACTGCTGAATGACAGCGCGCGCGGAAACCAACCTGTACCATTGAAATGAGATTTTTGCCAACTTGTGCGCGCTTGCGGGTAGCTTTTCATTCCGTTTGCCGAACTCAAATTTATATTTCAAACTTGCGTCCAACTGAGATTCCGTTTTACTAGCATCACGATATTTCTGTCTTGACGGTTTGCCAATTGTTTTGAATCTGTTCTGAAATTCTGTATTTTATTAGACGCGCGCCATTTGGTCCACCACAACACGCGCATGTTGTTCGAATCGAGATGTTATGACGTGAACAATCGTTGCCAGGATATGTAAACGCGCCGGCAAAAGATGAAAATGTGAATGAAAATTGTTATCAAGGTTTACTTAAAAAAGAAAGACTATTTATAACCATGATGGCGGAGAAGAGAGTTCTACGCAAAGACGAACAGCTCTTAACGAAACTACAGTCAATTTTAAAACTGTACAAGAATTTCCATGCAGCAGCCGACGAACAAGACAAACTTGTCATTTTAGAGGCTTTGAAAAGTATTCGTGAGATTCTGACAAGAAGGTACGTCACTGAGCGTTTAGGAAGAAACGACATTACGGAGATTGAAGAAGTTTTAAAAGACTTGAAAAGCCACGTGAAAGCAATGGCGTTAGACGAATTATTCAGTGAATTAAATGAGATTAAAATGAGAATGGACTTGGTAGAGACGAGATTCGATCTGGAAGACACTATAAAGCATTCAAAAAATAATTTTAACGAAGAAGGTAAGTCATTTGAAATGTTCTCAATGATATGAAAAATCTTAAATGAGTAATTATTTAGCCACTGTATATTATCAATTTTTCGTTATTGCTGAACTTACCGAGATCTAGATATGCAAGACCAACGTAAATCAGCTTTTCTCTGTAAATGTAACTGGCTGACTTACTGACTGACAAACAGACAAGCAGACAGGGACAGACAGACTGACTGCCTGCCTGATTGTCCGACTGAACTGAGACCGACAAATTGTCAGTCTGGCTGTGCGACTGACGGATCGGCTGACCAAAAAACTGACTGATAAAGTGACTACCTGCCTGCCTGCCTACCTACCTACTTGTCTGTCTGTCTGTCTGATTGTCTGATAGACTAATTGACTCCTTAACTGCCTGCCTGACCGACTGACTGCCTGTCTTTGTGCCTCATTGCCTGCTTGACTGACTGACTAACTGACTGACTGACCAACTGACCGACCGAAATCAGTTTAAACATATTTGTTTTATTAGAACCGTGACAACTTCTAAATGACTAACATACAAACCAATTGATCCATACGTTACACATTGTTCAGTAAGATACCATAGTTTCGGACCGACATTAGACATTTGGGTGCGCCAACGCAACGTAACGTCCAGCGCAAGTCTTTCTGACTTTTCTTGTCATCAGCTATTATTTTAATTCAGTAAGTCTTATCCCGTAGATGATGATGAGATATGGAGCAGAATCAGTGCTAAAAGGAAGGAAATACTCGGCCAGTCAAGCTTAAGACTGAAATCCACTCTTCCACGATACATGTACAAGGTGAGGTTTGATTTGCCGGGTTCACCTGCTCCTGTGCGCGCCGGTTCAGATGTGGGAAACGAGAACCAGGACTCGGAAGAAACGTCCGATGATAGCAAAGAGCGTTTCAAATCAACTGACCAGATACTTCAAGATAGGATTAACAGTCTTCAGGGTTTTCTTAGGGAGCGAAAAACACGTTTAGCATCAGCAAGGAGACGCACAAAGATTAGTTCAGAGCTGGTGAATTCGGCGGACTACACGATTCAGCAATGCAAGAGAGAGTTACAAAGAGCTCGAGATGCGCGCTGTGGAAACCTTAGGACAAAGACTACATCTGTAGTTAAAAGCGGTGAGGACGATCTCAAACAAGGAAAGTCCCAAAGCGTGACAGTTACACGATGCGAAGAATGTAAAAGATGGTTAAAGGAAAGAGATAAGTTTTGGGGATTAGAGTCGGATTCGGAAGAAGAAGACATTAAAGAGTTTAACAAACACGTGAGACGCCGGAGCTTACGGCGAGATTCAAGGCCTTTTGAAGCTACAGGAGGAAGGATAGTTGGTATGTCTTCGGGATCATCTAGACACAAAGATGTCAGAAGAATAGCTGGGCGTGGTACATGGACAACACCAGCTTATGTTCCGCCATGGGCAGCAAATGGGACGAATACCGTACTAGACAAAGGGCGGTTTGGTCCTAAGCGAGGTAAGAATAGATATTTGTTTACGTGTTTTCAGTTAGGGAAAAAATTGTTCCCGAAAGTTTCGGAAAAAGTTTGGGATTCTATTTATTCTTGCTTAATAGTACGCACATTATGACTGGTCAATTTTATTGACGCCATCACTCTATACTTAAGAGCCAGCCGTTCAACATGCCTGACTTTAATATTTCCTCCCTGAACCTTCTCCAGGGATCTCGCGAGAAACGTAAAAAAAAAAAACCTTATTCACCTTGTTTACCTTGTTTTCCTGGTTGATTCGAAAGATACAGTCGCCCTTTTTCTCCCTCGACTTATGATCAGCGAGCTTCGAGTTTGGTCAAGAGAAAATGAGAGAAAATTTTCTCTTGGTTTGGTACAGTAGCGCAAATCTGGACGGGAGAAAACCCGGTCCGATTCTTTGATTATACTGACGCTGACACACTTGACACAATCGTATTTGAAACAACGCAGCGAGCCGACCAGTGTAGAGCCAGGGAGTTGACGTAATCTGCGCGCATTTGTTTCTACCTTGAAATAAAATGGAACCTCAAAATGAACGGGCCGATCGGTTTTCTTGATCAAAATAAGGGCGCGTAACTCACACAAGGCATAGGACGATATGCAAAAGTAATACAACACTACTCTTGGTTTTTAAGTTATCAATCGGACAATGACAACATCAACTTGTCAAACTCTTTGTTCTTTTAAGTCACATTTAATTTTCTTTCGCTTTAATCTCTGCAGGAATTTTACAGAAATTTTGGACTCGTCTAACAAGACACCACCACTATGCAAGTTAGGTGAAATTTTCAGAAGTGAATGTACAACGCAAATTAGAACTGAATATCTATGGATATTTGTTACTATTTTGCACTTAAATAAAGCGAACCCTTTAGATGCCATTTGCAGTTGTCTTTGATTGTGTTGGGTCCTTGATACTTCCATCAGTCCGCAAGGGGAATTGGTTTTTCTCGAAACGTCTCTAAAAACTTGAATACCTTTAAACAATTTTTGTAAACTTAATCTAATGCAGTTCAATTCAAAGTGACACACAGCAACAATTTGTTCTTATTTCGCGATCTTTCTATTTTATTGATCAAGGCTAGAGAATCTTGTTAATTAGCTAATCTCGGCTTTAAACCGTTAAATTATTCTTATACAAACCCTCTCGTTTGAGGGACTGTTGTTGGCAATCTAAAAGCGGAATCAGGCGTTGCCCCGCCGAAACGGAGACCAGAGAGCATATGGATATCGGAGATTGTATAGTCTCGACTCCAGATAAACCTGTTCAAGACTCTCGGTCACTACTCCTGATGCTTGCTGTCACCATGCGGTACGGAACACAAATGTTTATGAGCTACCGCTAAGCTCTTCATAAGAAGATTGTCTATGGGAAGAAAATTCTTTTTACGCTCCTACTATCTTCATGTTAGTTGCGGGAAAAAAAATAGGTAACTGAAATATCCTGAGGGCGTGACGCGCGCGTGCTTCTCGCCCTCAGGAATTCGCGCGGCCATTTTTTTCTTGCGGTTTTCTTTCGCGTCACGCATACCCTGGGTACCAGAGGGTTTTTTTTTTTTTCCGTAGCGAAGCTGCGATTGTGAGCGGCGAAGCCGCGATCGAGATCCTGGCGAGAGAGAAAAAGTTTTTTTTCCTCTCTCGCCAGGATCTCGATCGCGGCTTCGCCGCTCACAATCGCAGATTCGCTGCAAAAAAGGAAAAAAAAAAAAACCTCTCGCACACAGGGTACGTCACGCACGGCGGACAAAGCGAAAGAGGGACTACTCGTGGCCTAAAGGCTAAATATCATGTTGATTGGGCACAGGATCGATACGACATTTTCTGTTTAGCGGAAAGTTTCCACACTACAAAAATGAGTTTATAATTAATACTAGGATAAGGAGCCAAAAGAAAGGAAGAGGAGCTGTTAGTCATTGATTTTTACAACATTTGGTGGCTCCTAAAGGAGCCATCTGTTTTGGCGGGAAACCCACAAAGTGAGTTTACTTGCTGCTGGTGTACTTGGTCACAGCCTTGGTTCCTTCACTCACGGCGTGTTTGGCCAGTTCACCGGGCAGAAGCAGCCTGATGGCGGTCTGGATCTCGCGGGAGCTGATGGTTGATTTCTTGTTGTAGTGGGCAAGGCGGGAAGCTTCGGTGGCGATGCGCTTGAAGATGTCGTTGACGAACGAGTTCATGATGCCCATGGCTTTGCTGGAGATACCAGTGTCAGGGTGCACTTGCTTCAACACCTTGTAGATGTAGATAGCATAGCTTTCCTTTCTCTTTCCCCTTCTCTTCTTCTTTCCGTCAGCCGCGGCCTTTGCCTTACCGGCTTTCTTCTCGCCTTTTTTCCTGCAACTTTGGGTGTCATGTCTGTAGATCAGAATGGATTTGAATGAAGACTGGATGATGCATTTTGTATTTATGATAAAATTTTGAAAGGATCAATTACCATAAAGATCGAAATTCTCGATTCCTAATTGGTCAGACCTTAGGGGTCATGTTATTTTGCATGTGGTTTATTTATACCACTTTGGGTCTTTGTTTTCCCTTGTCAAATGACAAGTTCTTATTGGTGTATTTCGATCCCCTATATTCGACAAGTAGCAAATAAAATGTAGTACATATCACTTCTGTTTCATTCACTCAGCAAGTTATTCTCGTAAGTTTTACATTCAATCATGTCTGGTCGAGGTAAAGGAAAGGCAAAGGGCACCAAGTCCAAGAGCCGCTCATCCCGAGCAGGGCTTCAGTTCCCAGTTGGTCGTATCCACCGTCTTCTCCGCAAAGGCAACTACGCTGAGCGTGTTGGCGCCGGTGCTCCAGTGTACTTGGCTGCAGTTCTCGAGTATTTGAGTGCCGAGATCCTGGAGTTGGCGGGCAACGCTGCTCGTGACAACAAGAAGACAAGAATCATCCCCCGTCACCTTCAGCTGGCTGTCCGTAATGACGAGGAGTTGAACAAACTGCTCGCCGGTGTCACCATCGCACAGGGAGGTGTTCTTCCCAACATCCAGGCTGTACTTCTGCCCAAGAAGACCGAGAAGAAAGCCAAAGCTTAAATAAGCTTTGACTCACAAAAACGGCTCCTTTAGGAGCCACCAAATATAACAAAAGTCTTGGCCCACATGAATACTAATATACAAAGTGGAAACACATTTGTTAAAATCGGTTCTACTTTCATTGAGCTATGAAAATCCAAAGCCCTGCACTATTTCTGTTTCTTTATTGAAACTGAGACATTATACTCTCGGTTTGTTGAAATCCAGTATTTACTATGAAATTAAAAATATTTCCTACGTATCGGTCCGTTTGTCTGCATTATTGCGCAAACGTTGTAATCTTGCGCGCCGATATGTAAATCGCACTTCTAAATAAACACGCGCTACAACTACACACGGTCCGTCTGGCACATCTTCGAAAGCGCTTTTAGTTGAGCTTGCAAAAACGAAGAAAGAATTACGAGAAGCCTTCTTGTATGCAAGCCCTTTTAGCAAATCAAATTCAGAACTGCGAATCGTCCAAGTTGTGCGCGCGAGCAAAGTAGGTCGACCGTTACAGAAAAGGCGCCAAAACCTCGCATGAATAAACAATAAAGCTCACCTATTATTGGACTGAAATTAAAGGACATACTCGGGCTTGTCTTAATTCAAACTGAAACATGGTACTCGGTTTGTTGAAATCTTGTATTTACAATGCACTAAGTTGCTTATCTGCCTGTCTTTTTGTCTGCAATATGAGCAAACGCTTTTAAACGCGCGAGATCTGCGCAAATATAAATCGAACTTTTCTTTTTGACCGTGCGCAATTTATGCTATGGACTTTCGTGCAAAAGATATATGCGTGCACATTAGTTAATGGCCAAAAATCAAGAAAGAATTGTGAGAAACCTTGGACAAGCCCTTGTCTAAAATTCGAAAAAAATGAGAACTGCAACTGTGCGCACGAGCAATTTAAGATCGACCGTAACAGAAATGGCGCCAAAACCTCGCATGAACAAATTGAAAGCTCACTCATTTTTCGACTGAAGGGATATCGCAGAATGTTGGTGGAATATTCGAGCAGTGAACATTATTAGGCGGCTTCCTTAAGCGCGCGCGCTCTGAAGAACAAGAGTCACTGTTTGGATCGTGGATACTGTACGTTGCCTTCAGCGCGCTATACTACTGCATTAGTGTTTGTAATATCTTGCTGCTTATATCATGAATCATAACGAAACATTTTATTGTTCATGACTTTTGAGAGATTTGGTGGCTCCTAAAGGAGCCGTTTGTTTGTGTTGGAAGACTCTGCAGTTTAACCGCCAAATCCGTACAGAGTACGGCCTTGTCGTTTCAGAGCGTACACCACATCCATGGCTGTCACAGTCTTTCTCTTGGCGTGCTCGGTGTAAGTCACAGCATCACGGATCACGTTCTCAAGGAAAACTTTGAGAACGCCACGAGTCTCCTCGTAGATCAGGCCAGAGATTCGCTTGACACCGCCACGACGAGCAAGACGACGGATGGCTGGCTTGGTGATGCCTTGGATGTTGTCACGAAGGATCTTTCGATGACGCTTGGCGCCTCCTTTCCCTAGACCTTTGCCTCCTTTACCGCGACCAGACATGATTGCTTGCTTGTATCACTGAGATATAACCAAAGAAGCGCCGATTATGATATTTATAAGGTGAAGAATGACCTCTCAGAAAACACAACATGAGTATGCGTGTCCTTATTGGCTAATTATATAAAACAAAGCCAAGTGTCAGTAAATACTGTTGATTATCATAAAACACCGTTCGTTTTCATTCACACTACACGTGCGAGGAAATCAAGTCTTTTCCGCTTATAAAACCTAAATAAAACTTCGTAAGGAAACAGCTGTTCAACTTTCTTTCTACTTAAACGATTCTCCTTTAATTCATAGCGGAAAAACTGTTAAAATCCCTGAAAAGTTTCTTCGGATCGAAATACAGTCACAGAACCGTGAAATTATTTGGTGATATTATGTTAAACCAATCAAATCTCATAGTTTTGAACCAATCACGAACAAGCCCGCCAGGTATAAATCCGTTTGTAACGTTATTTTGTTATTATCAGGGATATTTCTCGATATCGAACATGGCACGTACCAAGCAAACTGCTCGTAAATCAACTGGTGGAAAAGCTCCACGAAAACAGCTCGCCACAAAGGCAGCTCGTAAGAGCGCTCCCGCTACCGGTGGAGTCAAGAAACCTCATCGTTACAGGCCTGGTACAGTCGCTCTTCGTGAGATCCGTCGTTACCAGAAATCCACCGAGCTGCTGATTCGCAAGCTGCCCTTCCAGCGTCTTGTGCGAGAAATCGCTCAGGATTTCAAGACCGATCTGCGTTTCCAGAGCTCCGCTGTGATGGCGCTTCAAGAAGCTAGCGAGGCTTACCTTGTTGGTCTGTTTGAAGACACCAACTTGTGCGCCATCCACGCCAAGCGCGTCACCATCATGCCCAAGGACATTCAGTTGGCCCGCCGAATCCGTGGAGAGCGAGCATAGAGTGGATAGCACTGTCCATTACAAAACAAACGGCTCCTTTAGGAGCCACCACATGAATAAAAGCAATGACCGATTGATCCATTAGGAATAACTTCAAATAAATAGAGGGAAGAAATTTTGTTCGATACCCAGCAGCCATGTCTCCGCGACCCAATTTTTTGGCAACATATTTGTTATGTAGGAAAAAAAAAGTCTTTATTTCGAGGTGCTGAAAACGTGAATAGAAGTTGGTTGGGAGAGTTTTGTTGCAGAAACGTTTCGTTACACAGTAAATCCGTTTCGTTAGGTGTTTTGGAGAATTACGCGCGCCACCGAACGAGTTACCATCCCGTCGCTCGGTTATGTATAAAACTACAACTCGAAATAAGCCCTTCACTCTTTCCTGTTTTGAAGAAAACCGCTTTAGGACCAAAGCATTTAGAACTGATATGCGATTCTTCGTATTTCAGTGACAGAAAAATCTGATAGCAGTTTTCAGCATGTTTGGCTTGGCGCGCGTTTTCAAGTGAAAACTGCGCTTCCGTTGTCGCCTGTAACCTGAACGAGATTTCCGGCCATTTGTTGATACGCTCACGAACAGGAATCTGGTTGCCAAAACTTCGGACAACGTATAATAAAAAAATCTAAATCACGGGGAAGAATTTAAGTTTTGTATTCCTACATCGAACAATAATTAATCGATAACTAATTCTAAATTTCTTGAACGCGAACTCAAGTGAGCCCTGTTTACGTTCGATCGATGAGGGAACATGAGATTCATGTAAATAATTTTTGCAGAAGCTCTTCATAGACTCAGTGCTCTACCCAAAGAAAGGTTTTTCTTTCTCACCAACAGTTCATTTATTACATTTTTAGTCTGAAAATTGGGTTGTAGTTTCGTAGTTATTTGGCGCGTGACTTTGGCGCGTAGCCGTGTATATGACGAAAGTGCTGTATAAATGAACTGCCCGTGGTCCTTGTTTCAAATACCGAATACTTTTTACTCGCTTGGTCTGTAGCCTGCAGTATAGAAAAGAAAGTATATATTTATGTATTACGATATATTGTTGTCATGAGTTCGTCTAGGATCAGAGCATGAATTTATTTGATGGCAATGTTAGGTATAAATGTTGACCGCGTTTAGTTGCGTTTATGCTCAGATCGTTGTGGTTACAAACCAAGAATGGCGCATATTAGATCATTTTTACCAATTCACTTCATAGCGTTTCCGCTTCTCCACTTTCTAGGACCACTCACGTTACGATTTCAAGAAACTGAGAGCGCGTTTATAGGTTGTAGAAACATTTGATAGATAAATTTAGCCCGCTTACGATGGATAAGATAGACAGTAAATGACCTTTGAGTAGATGCAATATGTAATGTGTTTGCTTTAAGCTCTAACAAAATCAAGAGTAAAATTCTAAACATCAGTTTTCGTATCATGCCTTTTACTAAGTAACCCTCGCGTCATCGAAAGCGAATTACGTTCAAGGTTTCAAGCGCATTTTCTGATGATTTGATCGGAACATCATGAGTGACAGACAAATGGCGGACTGACGGAGTTTGTCCTTGTTGTTAAAACTTCAGAGACGTTCAGCCTTTGGAAATCAAAATGAGTGCCAATTTGATCAGAGAAATGGAAGGTGTAGGAGTTTATCTTTCCCAGTATTTACGATATTTTGAATGATAGCGACCTGAACCAGAGTTATTTAGCTGTAAAGACGAAATATTGTATATAAAGTTACCACTTTATGAACTTGTACGCTTAAAATTTCACCCTCTTTCAGACTTTATTTCAACTATGTTGACATTTTCAACTTGAAAAATATCACAACTACAAACTGTTAAGCTTAGGTTCAATAAAATGTTGGAGTATCACACTTTATTTGCGCAAATCGCTGGACAAACAAGCACAGAAATTCGCGACGCCATTTTCCAACCCTGTTTCCTCAGTGGTCCGCATGTTGCGCATTTACTTTGCGCTCTCACTCAACAGACCTTATTTGAATCTTCAGTTCCTAAGCGAGAGTAAGGTTCGTTGTTCTACAATTACAAGATGTCCGAAGCAGGAAAGTCGCCAGCTAAGAAAAAGCCAGCTGCGCCTAAAAAGCCTGCTGATCATCCACCTTATTTGGATATGATCAAGGCTGCCATTGTAGCACTGAAGGAGCGAAACGGTTCATCCCGCCAAGCCATCGAGAAATACATCAAAGCCAACTACAAGGTTGGCGAGGTCGGTTCTCACCTGAAGATGGCTTTGAAGAGAGGCGCCGCCAGCGGAAAGCTACTACACACCAAGGGAGTTGGTGCTTCAGGCTCCTTCAAGGTGCCCAAGGAGGAAAAGAAGGAGAAGAAACCGAAGAAGAAGCCCGCTGCAAAGAAGAAGCCCGCCGCCAAACCAAAGAAGCCCGCCGCCAAGAAGGCAGCGAAGAAACCGGCGGCAAAGAAGGCCGCAAAGAAACCAGCAGCGAAAAAGCCAGCAGCAAAGAAACCCGCAGCTAAGAAACCAGCAGCAAAGAAGCCCGCAGCTAAGAAACCGGCGAAGAAACCCGCAGCTAAAAAGTCACCCAAGAAAGCAGCGAAGAAACCAGCGGCGAAGAAGCCCGCCAAGAAACCAGCGAAGAAAGCATAAGGGGTGAGGCGCTCCTTCACCAAACAAAACGGCTCCTTTAGGAGCCACCACATGAAATAAAAGAGCAATAATCAACAGAGTACTCCTCCGAAAAAGTAATCCTTTCTTTGGATTTATAAAGCTATAAACTTGTGCTGTGAAAGCATTTGGCTCGTCCTGTCTTCTATTCCTTGCCCGTAAAATACGTAAACGTTAAAAATTATTCGCTGTTCAATTTTATTTCTAAGGAGACTCGGCAAAAAAAAAATATTTTCTAAAGATTTGTCGCTGAAAGCTCGCTTTGACTGTGACGGTCTCAGAACGGTCTCGAATGACGCGTGACTCGTGATCTCGTGTGCGTGACACGCGAAAGCCAGTTGAGCGATAAAACAATCATGAAGTGTTTTCAAGGCTCTCCACCGGGCATTCATTTTAAAAATATCAAGCCCCGGTTGTTGGATCATGGAAGGTTGGATAACGCTATCCACTAGCTAGATTAACGGGTATCCAGTGGATAATTGTTAACAAAACAAACCACACGCGCCATCCGCGGGAAAGTGATTTATGCAAGATTCGTTTTAGTTTGCGCGCTCGATTGTAACGCGCTCAGTGCCCGGAAAGTCTGCAGAAAATGGCTTCTCTTAATAACATTTTTAAAAATTAGACCTATTTCTCTTGCAAAGCCAAGGGAAATAATTTGCTAACTTATTGCGAACTGATTCTTGGACAATAACTTAACTTTTGACTAATAAAACCAGTCAGGAGATAGCCTGTTCCAGGCTCTTGGGCTCGGGCTCCTGAACCCGTCAAAAATAAAAGGTTTTTGCTTACATTATAAAGTACGCCCGTGATCCTTTGAGTTCGTCCCGAAACTAAACTGTGTACTCGGCTCTTTATATACAGTGCCGTTTAACTAATTACTTCAAATACCTTGATTCGGATTTTTGCATTTTTAACCCAAAAAGGAAGCATTCTGGTTTATAACCTTCCCTGGTCCAAAAGGTTTCTTTCTACTTAACGCTGCGTCGCCTCGCGTTTTAAATTTTTGCTCTAGAAGTACTCCGCTTTTAAGACAAGTTGCTACGTCTTTATAGCTTTCTGCTATTAACGCACAGTGAAGCAATATCTCTATTTTATCTGCTGTGAGGGGAATATCATAATTTGTTGTGATATAAAAATCAGTTGGTCATTGCTTTTATTCATGTGGTGGCTCCTAAAGGAGCCGTTTGTTTTGTAATGGACAGTGCTATCCACTCTATGCTCGCTCTCCACGGATTCGGCGGGCCAACTGAATGTCCTTGGGCATGATGGTGACGCGCTTGGCGTGGATGGCGCACAAGTTGGTGTCTTCAAACAGACCAACAAGGTAAGCCTCGCTAGCTTCTTGAAGCGCCATCACAGCGGAGCTCTGGAAACGCAGATCGGTCTTGAAATCCTGAGCGATTTCTCGCACAAGACGCTGGAAGGGCAGCTTGCGAATCAGCAGCTCGGTGGATTTCTGGTAACGACGGATCTCACGAAGAGCGACTGTACCAGGCCTGTAACGATGAGGTTTCTTGACTCCACCGGTAGCGGGAGCGCTCTTACGAGCTGCCTTTGTGGCGAGCTGTTTTCGTGGAGCTTTTCCACCAGTTGATTTACGAGCAGTTTGCTTGGTACGTGCCATGTTCGATATCGAGAAATATCCCTGATAATAACAAAATAACGTTACAAACGGATTTATACCTGGCGGGCTTGTTCGTGATTGGTTCAAAACTATGAGATTTGATTGGTTTAACATAATATCACCAAATAATTTCACGGTTCTGTGACTGTATTTCGATCCGAAGAAACTTTTCAGGGATTTTAACAGTTTTTCCGCTATGAATTAAAGGAGAATCGTTTAAGTAGAAAGAAAGTTGAACAGCTGTTTCCTTACGAAGTTTTATTTAGGTTTTATAAGCGGAAAAGACTTGATTTCCTCGCACGTGTAGTGTGAATGAAAACGAACGGTGTTTTATGATAATCAACAGTATTTACTGACACTTGGCTTTGTTTTATATAATTAGCCAATAAGGACACGCATACTCATGTTGTGTTTTCTGAGAGGTCATTCTTCACCTTATAAATATCATAATCGGCGCTTCTTTGGTTATATCTCAGTGATACAAGCAAGCAATCATGTCTGGTCGCGGTAAAGGAGGCAAAGGTCTAGGGAAAGGAGGCGCCAAGCGTCATCGAAAGATCCTTCGTGACAACATCCAAGGCATCACCAAGCCAGCCATCCGTCGTCTTGCTCGTCGTGGCGGTGTCAAGCGAATCTCTGGCCTGATCTACGAGGAGACTCGTGGCGTTCTCAAAGTTTTCCTTGAGAACGTGATCCGTGATGCTGTGACTTACACCGAGCACGCCAAGAGAAAGACTGTGACAGCCATGGATGTGGTGTACGCTCTGAAACGACAAGGCCGTACTCTGTACGGATTTGGCGGTTAAACTGCAGAGTCTTCCAACACAAACAAACGGCTCCTTTAGGAGCCACCAAATCTCTCAAAAGTCATGAACAATAAAATGTTTCGTTATGATTCATGATATAAGCAGCAAGATATTACAAACACTAATGCAGTAGTATAGCGCGCTGAAGGCAACGTACAGTATCCACGATCCAAACAGTGACTCTTGTTCTTCAGAGCGCGCGCGCTTAAGGAAGCCGCCTAATAATGTTCACTGCTCGAATATTCCACCAACATTCTGCGATATCCCTTCAGTCGAAAAATGAGTGAGCTTTCAATTTGTTCATGCGAGGTTTTGGCGCCATTTCTGTTACGGTCGATCTTAAATTGCTCGTGCGCACAGTTGCAGTTCTCATTTTTTTCGAATTTTAGACAAGGGCTTGTCCAAGGTTTCTCACAATTCTTTCTTGATTTTTGGCCATTAACTAATGTGCACGCATATATCTTTTGCACGAAAGTCCATAGCATAAATTGCGCACGGTCAAAAAGAAAAGTTCGATTTATATTTGCGCAGATCTCGCGCGTTTAAAAGCGTTTGCTCATATTGCAGACAAAAAGACAGGCAGATAAGCAACTTAGTGCATTGTAAATACAAGATTTCAACAAACCGAGTACCATGTTTCAGTTTGAATTAAGACAAGCCCGAGTATGTCCTTTAATTTCAGTCCAATAATAGGTGAGCTTTATTGTTTATTCATGCGAGGTTTTGGCGCCTTTTCTGTAACGGTCGACCTACTTTGCTCGCGCGCACAACTTGGACGATTCGCAGTTCTGAATTTGATTTGCTAAAAGGGCTTGCATACAAGAAGGCTTCTCGTAATTCTTTCTTCGTTTTTGCAAGCTCAACTAAAAGCGCTTTCGAAGATGTGCGAGACGAACCGCGCGTAGTTGTAGCGCGTGTTTATTTAGAAGTGCGATTTACATATCGGCGCGCAAGATTACAACGTTTGCGCAATAATGCAGACAAACGGACCGATACGTAGGAAATATTTTTAATTTCATAGTAAATACTGGATTTCAACAAACCGAGAGTATAATGTCTCAGTTTCAATAAAGAAACAGAAATAGTGCAGGGCTTTGGAATTTCATAGCTCAATAAAAGTAGAACCAATTTTAACAAATGTGTTTCCACTTTGTATATTAGTATTCATGTGGGCCAAGACTTTTGCTATATTTGGTGGCTCCTAAAGGAGCCGTTTTTGTGAGTCAAAGCTTATTTAAGCTTTGGCTTTCTTCTCGGTCTTCTTGGGCAGAAGTACAGCCTGGATGTTGGGAAGAACACCTCCCTGTGCGATGGTGACACCAGCGAGCAGTTTGTTCAACTCCTCGTCATTACGGACAGCCAGCTGAAGGTGACGGGGGATGATTCTTGTCTTCTTGTTGTCACGAGCAGCGTTGCCCGCCAACTCGAGGATCTCGGCGCTCAAATACTCGAGCACGGCAGCCAAGTACACTGGAGCACCGGCGCCAACACGCTCAGCGTAGTTGCCTTTGCGGAGAAGACGGTGGATACGACCAACTGGGAACTGAAGCCCTGCTCGGGATGAGCGGCTCTTGGACTTGGTGCCCTTTGCCTTTCCTTTACCTCGACCAGACATGATTGAATGTAAAACTTACGAGAATAGGTTTCCGAGTGAATGAAACAGAAGTGATATGTACTACATTTTATTTGCTACTAGTCGAATATAGAGGATCGAAATACACCAATAAGAACTTGTCATTTGACAAGGGAAAACAAAGACCCAAAGTGGTATAAACAAACCACATGCAAAATAACATGACCCCTAAGGTCTGACCAATTAGGAATCGAGAATTTCGATCTTTATGGTAATTGATCCTTTCAAAATTTTATCATAAATACAAAATGCATCATCCAGTCTTCATTCAAATCCATTCTGATCTACAGACATGACACCCAAAGTTGCAGGAAAAAAAGGCGAGAAGAAAGCCGGTAAGGCAAAGGCCGCGGCTGACGGAAAGAAGAAGAGAAGGGGAAAGAGAAAGGAAAGCTATGCTATCTACATCTACAAGGTGTTGAAGCAAGTGCACCCTGACACTGGTATCTCTAGCAAAGCCATGGGCATCATGAACTCGTTCGTCAACGACATCTTCGAGCGCATCGCCACCGAAGCTTCCCGCCTTGCCCACTACAACAAGAAATCAACCATCAGCTCCCGCGAGATCCAGACCGCCATCAGGCTGCTTCTGCCCGGTGAACTGGCCAAACACGCCGTGAGTGAAGGAACCAAGGCTGTGACCAAGTACACCAGCAGCAAGTAAACTCACTTTGTGGGTTTCCCGCCAAAACAAACGGCTCCTTTAGGAGCCACCAAATGTTATAAAAATCAATGACCAACAGCACAGTCTTTTGTGCCTTATTTCAACAACCCTTTCTCGTAATACGCATTGTTTCCTCTCAAACTAACGGCAATGACTAATGTGATTGCGAAAACGTGAATGTCTGGTGTGCGTTCGGAATCTATCTTATATATTGTTTGATGTTTGACTCAACGTGAACGTGCGTTCTGATATTAAAATAGAAATATCAATTCAAAAGGCAAATTTTTGTGGGGAAATAAATTTTATAACGTAAGGCGACTCGGTCACGCATGAGGTTCAAAAGATCGCGTATGTACGTGTCGTTCTTCGTTTACGCTAGTTCAATGAAGTTTTCGTTTGAATGGGATGGAGAATGAATGACGTAGCCAGCGGGGTTGCACGCGCGAGTATGTTTCGTGCGCGAACGCAACTTGTAATTTCGAGTCAAAGTAATCGGCCCTCACTAACTCAGGAAGAGAATAAAGAAATTAATAAAGAGACGAAAAGCTGGCCAGTGTAATGTTGACAATAATTTTAACCGAGCTGCGATCGGTTGTGTCTAGGCCCTTCTTGTCATTAGTACCAAGTCCGCAGGCTGCTCAGTATCTCGTACATGTCGGGTATACCGCGCTATTTTCGCTTTCGCTAGTGACTGATTTGAAAAAAAGAGCGATACTTCTTATCCGGAAGTACACAGGATTTAAGTTAGCCTGCGAGTAGTGTCACCACTTTTACAATATGTTGATAACAAAAAGACTTGAAGAATAAGCATTTGCGTCATGGCAAGCATGTTGCCGTTTAATAGGGGAAGGAACAAATGTGACGCAAGGTTCTGTGGCTTTCATGAAGGTCCCCAATAGGTTTGGCGAGATGCGGGATTTGGCTTTTTTTCTTCGTGATATTCGGGATTTGAGCTGAAAACAGGGACGGGAAGCGGGAATTACAATTACGAACGGGAGTGGGATTTCGTGTTTTTATGGGGTTGGGATGCGGGATTCGCAGGGGGAATAGAGCGGGATACGGGTTATTACATGACCTCGTAAATTAACCAGCGCAAAAACCGCAAGCTGGTAGAAACGAACCTTTTGTGCATGTAGCAGTGTCAGGTTTCTAATGAATGGCAACGGCTCTCTACCCTATCAGGTTCTGTCAAACGTATCCATTATCGCTTGATTACGTTAGTATCATGAGACTGTATGAGGTCTTTGAGTCCTATTTCGATCATTTGTGTCGGCCTCTGATATTAATGACATCTGTCCATTGGCTCCTCGCGGCTTTGGTGCTCGTTATAGTGGCTTCGCCGCTTTCTTAGCGCGCTCAAATTGCTTAAAAACCGCCAAGCTACGCAGGCTATCCATTTCCGACATTTTCGACGCTTGCGCCTGTAATCTTGACCACCCCTCTGCCACCGATCCTTTCTAGTTTTTCTGAGTCTTTCGACCTTTTCCAGAGCGCTTGACCGGGCGCTTGGCTTGTTTTGGCCAGGATGGCCACACCGGATGGCGGTGATAACGATTTACCGAACGAATTATGCGACATTATAAATTGCGTCGCCATATTCACACCTTATTCCCCATTACTTCTATGGGATGTAAATGAACCCACACACTGATCGAAAAGAGTAGGGGATGTAGTTCCCGATGTGGTGGTCTATCTCTCATCTGATGGTTAAATGCTCGGAGATATTAGCTGCATGAGCTACTCTGAAATCCGAGGGTAAATAAAGTAATATATGTATGTATATTTACGAAAAGGATGTGCGAGCAGGAGTGCCTTCATTCGAAAAGAAAAATTCTTAGCCCACATTTCAAAGAAAATGAAGACGCTGAAAGCTTTGAAGGAAACTGTCAGGTGTGTTTACGGGCCATCTCATGGAAATGAACAATCTTTTTCTCAGTTTCACTGATACGTGGGCAGAAGAAAACAAAACAGAACTGACCGTTTACGGAAAGTAACGTTCCAATCATTTGTGCTTACTTATCTGCTACCCTTTGAATCCTTTTGTGATCTTCTATGCGATATCTATTTTTAAAAAGATTTCTGCGTTAATTATTAATTTAACAATTTAACAAATTTTAAATAATTAACGCGGAAATGTCGTTGAAAAGTGGACGGGATCGGGATTTCCAGGCTAAAAAGGGCGGGATGGCGGAATTAACAGGAAAAAATGAGCGGGAAAGCGGGATCTGAGAACCCTATTGTGGACCCTGGGATTCCTTTAAAAAAATGTCCAACAGTCAGCCTCTAACATCCGCTCCGCCAGGCTAGCCTGTAGAACAGGGGGATTAGCGGGGCAGAGAGCAAAACGCTAGAGCGAAACGCAATACACGAACGCGATTTTTTTCGTCTCGCGCTCGTGTATCGCGTCACGCTCACTGTCCCGCTAATCCGCCTCTTCTGCAGGCTACCGCCATGCCGAGAGTATTAGGCACTTTAAAACCTGAGATCGGGTGTTCTTTCTTTAACGGCAGAACGCCAGCTCCCAGGTTAGCCAGTTTTAGGACAGGAATTTGTATTTTATCAGGAGTGATAGGTTCCACTCTGCAAGCAGAGCCTTGCGGTACATATCTGCTCAAAACAAGCGATAAAAGAGGCTCTGCTTGCACGGTGGATGGGCTCCTGATTTTATTTAGAATTTTGCTTATGCTTGGTTGATAATGACCAGCATGAAGAACAGAGAACACAGATGAAGATGAGTTGTAAACGTCTTTTGTTGAAGTTTCTTTTTGTTTTGCGGAGTAACCAAATAGAATTGGTAGCCGAAGTAAAATTCGTAAAAATTTGTTTTTGTGCTGTTTTATCCTCAAAGTGTAATGTAGAGACGATTGTCAGAACCATGAACCATAATCGGGGACTATAGCTCCTGTCAGAACTCAAGATATCCCTCCCCTCCCCACCACCTATGCCCTCACCTTCCGGCTATTTCCCAGTGATCTTTGCGAGTGTAGTTCGTGTCCGCCATTTTGATTTTGTCACGTGTGGAAACAAAATAGTGGAAAATGTATCGTAGTTATCGTAGTTTCAGAGGTTTGTTCTTTGTTTCAAAACGGCTTGAACCAGTGATATTACTTAATCTGGGTCATAAGCTAACTTTCTCCACTTTTTTGCTTCTCGGAACCAGGAGATGGAATGTAGAGACGTGTTTGTTGACAACTTGTGAGGACCGTCCCTGGACGAAGGTAATTAGCTTGTTTTGCGGTGTGATTACCTTACAGTTTGATTGGATAAATACTTGACTAGGTAATAAGATAGGACATAAACCTTGCATGTGTGTCCATCAGAGTTAATTCTGCTTTTAAGAGGCACACAAACTGAGAAACATGTAGCGCAATAGTTGTATGCGCCATTCCATTTAATCCGCAACCACCCCCCCCCCCCCTTCCTAATGAGGTGCTTTGAATTTTACCCCCCAAGAAAAGAAGATCAAAGTGCCCCCTCGGAAACTGCCTTGAAAGACCCCCCTCCCCCTCAGATTTCCTAGCCTCTCAATGGGGGTGGGGTGTGGGGGTGGTGGTGTGGATAAGAAATGAAATGGCCCTATGAATATCCTCATTTGAGATGGATTCTTAGTTTTCAGATAAATCAGCAAAGGAAAATCTAAAAGAAGGCTCTTTCTTTTTGACAGAAGTTTGTTAATTATATTATGTGTACAAATGTCAAATGTGTGGAGTAAGTTTAAGTTTAAGTTTATATCATAGATTTGTTTCATGCTTAGAAGCTTATCCTCAGCATTTCCAATGACCTTCTATAGGCTTGGTATAGATGTTTTTTTGGGAGCGCACAGTGGGTTCATGCATGGACTTATATTTGGACAAATTATTGGTTTATTGGTTAGAGTGACTTAATTGAGTTATGGATGCATGTTGAAGTTTGGAGAGCACAAGATCTAGGAAAGTCTAAGAGTTATTTAAGTCATACCAAGAGCAATAGACTTTTTCACAGTTTCTGATGCCATCTTGCTTGGGGGCAAAGACAGCAAACATTTACTGTAAACGTATATGGGGAAAATAGAGAATCTAAAGTGTAACAACTCATGGGAAATTTAAGTTCTGAAGTATTATTTTAGTCGGACAACCAACTAAAAATTTACCCTCTTATTTCCTGTCAAAGCTCAGTCACGTGCAATGGAGAATACCGCAGACACGTTATAAAGGCTCAACCTTCTTTCCACGATGAAAAACTGCAGAAACCTAGTTCTTGGCGAGGTTGTTTATACATCAGTCATCTATCATATATCCCAGATTCTTGACTTTATTTATTGATTGGTTACGATTTTTAGTTTTGATCGCATGAATTAGAAGCGTTAATGACAGTATCAAGTTTGTACAAAAGATGAGAAAGGAATGGCATTCCACACAGTCAACACTGATTCGAAAGTTGTTGAGTAGTAGAGTCTTTTCAATGCAAACCAAATTATTGTCAATGATTGGAGATTGCTATGTCTGAGAAAAATGATTTACCAGCTTAATTATAGTGAAAGCTGCACTGGTAATCGACATCATTGTGATTCGATAATTGAGGGATATCAGTACAGTATGTGTAAAGACAGGTCTTTGAATCACTCTCGTCACAAAATTATTCTTCATTTATTCTGACAAAAGAATGTATTGGTTTCAATATATATCATACTGATAATGGAAGTTATAAGATAATTTTCTCATGCAAGAAACGAATATGGTAGAAGCCATCCCTCAGGTACATGTGCAATATTAGAAGTACCATCCATTGAGAGCTCAGTACAGTATTTCCAGACTGTTATAAACACTCACTCATTGAAAGTTATGAACTCAGATGAGTGCAGATTAGAAAAAAAACAGAAAGCACTGCAGTGAACAGTGAGAGGAGAAGGCAACTGCTCTCGTAAACAATGATGTGTTGTAAGTTGTAGGGCTTTATACGGTGTGTTACTCAGTAGCAAAGTCTTACCGGTACATGAACAGTGTAATTATTAAATACCAAACGTGAGAGTGACCCCAATCTCCCCTAATACATAAGTGATGTCACAACTCAAATTAAAACCTCAGTATGATTACCGTAGCTTTCACTTTCATCTATTGGTCAGTTAAAATAAGTAATATTTTTGTGATGAAATAATTATATATTTCAGTTCAGTTTCATGATATTTCTTTGAGACATGCATCTATTAGCATGGTACATATCACACATGCTATTTTTAGAACCGCTGTACACTGCAAACGATCAACACTCGTAGTACTTAGCACGTCTAGCTACAGCCCGACTTACGATCTTAGATTTTCTTGTTATGAATTAAAAACTAGAGATACTGTGTAAACGAATTTACTGATCACTTTTGACGAAAATAGCCTAGCTAGAAAAGCCACAATTATTAAGCTTTTCATTGTTCCATGCAGTGTACATTTGTTTGTAAAACTGAGTAGCAAATGCATGGGAAAATTTAGAGACATTTGTTATGGAAAATTAAAAGTGGAGTTCTTCGGCTGACAGTAAATCCATAGTCTTCAAATTTAGTTAAAAAAAAAACCTTCTGCTGGATATCTTTTCTTTGTAACTCATAAAATACTCAGAATGTTGATCACTCTCAATTTATTGGGCATCAAAATTTTAACTTTTCCCGTTCATTCACAGCAGTTTTTGCTGTGTTTGACCTCCAGGCAAGATGGCATCAGAAACTAAAAAGGTCTATTGCAGGTTTACAAGTGCTCTCCATACTCCCAAATGCATCAATAATGTAATATTTAGAGCCATGCTAAGTGTGATCTAATAGTAACCGAGATTGGAATTAAATATAAAAACTTTAAAAGAGAAAAGAGATTGGAAATAAGCAAGAAACAACTTTTATTTGAGATGATGAAATCAAAATTTTCTTCTACATTGTATGTATAGTGTAGTGGTAAATTAAAAACAGCTCTACTCCTTTGTCATTATCTTTATCAATGGTTTGTGGTGCTAGAAAATCCCACCAAAAAAATCTTCCCTACTTTTACATGCGTGGTAAGATGGCAGTGACATTTCTAGATATGCCTCTGTGTTGGGGACGTACTCCCTTTAAATTTTCTTGCATCAGTACGTGTAAACTGCTTGAAATGCAAAGTTTGTATGTAGTAGGAAAACGCTGAAGAAATGTTGTCTTGGTGGCGACTAAACACAGATATTAATCTTGTTTTTCAGGTGAGATTTTAACAGAAAACCAAGTGACTCATGGCTTCTACAGTCAGCGTGTAGCAGTTATCCAGGTAAGCAAACTGATTAACAATTCTTGATTAATTTAATCAAATATTCACCAGCCACCTTGAAATATTCTGCAGGTTTTAATTGTTGTGATTTTTTAGGTTTGTTTTTTTTCATGATGTTAAAAAAATGCTGCCAAAAATCTGTTGCTACAAACATCTTTCCAGCAAATAGTATCCTGCTCCTGAAATAGATGAAATCCATATTACCATTGATAAACAATATACTAAAATGTATTAAGGTGCCTCCAAACAGTTTCCAACAGTTAGATTTTGATGGGTCATTATAGCCACTCTTTATCACTTGATGCTACTATCATGGTATCAAAAAATTGCCCAATCATGGTGAACAAGTTGTTATCATTTTCATGACACAATAGGTTACCATAGCAATGGTATGACCTGCTAAAAATGCCCTTAGTTATGGCTTTAGGGGCTTATAATTCAAAAACGGCACAGAGAAATTTATTTTATATCATAAAAGTTTAATAAGCATGATGAGATGCAACTTTTGGCAAAGTTTTTAAAAAAATCTGCACATGGGGTTCAGAGCCACCTTCAGTTGACAGTATGATTATTTAACACCTTCTCTTCTCTTCCCTACCATCCTTGAAATTCTCTTCCTTATTCGAAAGGATGATCCACTGATGAAATGCATCAGTCAATTCTGGTACATGCTGTAGTTGCCATTCCCTTTGCTTGGTCAACCCTTGGTTATAGGCTTTAAGAGTTTAATTGGACTGACTGACAGACATTGAAGAATATTATTTTGTATAAACTGTGCTAGCTTCAGCTTTAACTTCAGTGTATATATACATGTGGCATAGTGCTATTACCATCTTTTTGAGGGTCGCAGCATGAAGGTTGTATGATATCATAAATTGCCTGCTGGATTTGGTGAAAGCTTTTTTGTCCAGCTGTTTTAATAATTTCTTATCTTGTGCAAAGAATAAGGCAAGGACTTGGGGGTAGGCTTTGGTAGTGATATCATATGGCAACTCTGCTTATATAATAAGCTTTTTTGAGTCATTTTACTCACGTTTCCAGTTAATTAATGTTTGCAAAAGCAATTGCATGCTAACACAGACAGTTTTGAAAACAATTCGGCTTCCAGCACTTGTAGTATGATTGAGGGCCCATTAACTGATTTATGCATGGGTTGCCAAGGAAGTCAAATTTCATTTTGGTTAATTGTGTCAGTCTTTCGGAGAAGCCATTTTCCCATGTATATGGGAAATTTGAAACAATTCAGTAGCTTGCAAATCGATTACATTTTCTCCCAGACCCCCTAGTGTGGCAAGGCTCTTTGGCACTTCCAACTCGGACTAAGCACAATGCAACTTCTACTTTCAAAAGTTGTGAAAACCAGTCACAAAAATTATATGAGAAAAACAGAAAAACAGCTGCAAAAGGAAAGAGAAAAAATAATTCCAGCTTTTTCTTGATGAGCTTTAATATTTAAACCAAGGTTGGAAACATAGCTTGGCAGACATTTTGAATTCTTTGCTAAATTTTCATTTGGAATCGCTCTCAATCAATCAGACTTACATAGTACTTAGCGATAATCTCTACATAGCAAAAAGAGGATTCAAAATAAATTATTGAGTAAAGGAAAAAAAATTCCATAAAGTAATAAGCCGAGTGTTTTTTTGGATTAATCACATGACATCACTGGTGTCACTGATCGATCATGAATAAGTTAAAACACATGAAATAACTCTGAACTGACTAAATGTGACAATGTTATAATGACAATAAATTTTCCTTAGCAATGGCTCAAAATATTAAGTACAGGAATTTCTTTGATGCATAAGAATTAAATACGGGTAACCACAATCGGTGAAAGATAGATTAAATAACAATAAAAGGTAATCTTGTAAGGTGATTCTGCTGAATTGTATCACCTATCCTTGCTGTGCATAATTTTCATGTCATTAGTATAGGCCACTCAAGAATCGGGCTTTTGAGTCACTTAAGAGCCTGTCGACAGTGACGCGCTGACCATCGCCTCTCCGAGACGAGGATGCCATATATATATATATATATATATAGTATAGGCCTTTGAACATGTGCACATACAAAACATTTGAGAGATTTCCATCAAGCTAATATCAACAGTAAGTGTTAGTTTTCCCCCAAATGTGCACGGTGATCACCACTTTTTAATGCAGAGATTTAAGTGACATACAGCTGACTACTGTATATTACAATTGAAAGAAAAGTTAAAAATTCTGGTTTGAAATAATTACTTTCATTTGAATGCTTTACAGAACATGTCCTTAGTAAATGCTGGTTACGTATGCATGGAGAGATTTCTTTAATTCAATGCTTAATGTGTGGTTCCAGAAAATGTCTATACCCCCACCATGTAGGGAATTGGAAATTCTGGAGGGGAGGGGGTCAAAGACTCAGGAAATTTTGGAGGGGAGGGGGGTTGGACAATTGATTTAGTTTCCAGATGTCCTTCAATACAGATTCAAGTATCGATCTAAGTAGATCTTTCACATGAAAAAATAGTGGCTTGAATACTTGTATTTGATCATGAATTGCATGACATGTAAAATACATTTTCTTTCTTCAAAAAGCACTTTGGAAGCTAACAATGTTAAGAATGTGCCGTTGCATGGAAATGGCCGCCATTGCTTGTTACCAGTCCACATGGAGTCACCTTGTGGGCCAAAAAGCACTGGCACTAGCCTAGTTTGTATTTGTATTGCTGTTCAAAGTTGCAGCTGTTGAGTGGCAGTCAATTTCTTTCGTAAAAATTAGTTTCTTTATAAAGGTAGAAATGTTGACTGTTCCGATTTCACAAATGTGAGAATTTCTTATTCTTTGTTATCTCTGTGCATTTGCATGTAATTTTGCTGTAAAATTGACTTTCGTCATGAGTGTGTTAGCGATCGTGTTCACAATAAAAGCGTGATGTCAATTTCATCCACACACATCTTATCAGTCCTTCAACAGAAATTGTACCACATTTACAAAGGGACTTAGTCATATAGGAAGGTAATTTGACAAGTTACATTTTATCTATTTTCTTTTCAAGCATGCTAAAATAAATTGCTGTATGTTTTCTTTGTGTGTGTCTTCAGATTTTATGGTCAATCGAGAATATTAAAACAGCAATCCAGGAGGCTAAATGTTTGAAGTGTTTACTTTGACTTTAACTTTAACTTTAACAAACTTTCTTGCCAAAACTATCTTTTCAGAGGGTATGGGGAGTGTACATAATACTTGTGGAAATTTCGGAGGGGTGTGGGGGGGGGGGGGGTAATTTTTGTGTTCAAAAAATGGAAATTCTGTGGAGGAGTGGGGGCTTATGTGAAATTCCCTCTGTGGTGGGGTACGGTTATTTTTCTGGAACTACACAATAATATCTTAATTCCTATGAAGACATGATTGAT